>NW_006400105.1:352383-356553 GCF_000299155.1 Elephantulus edwardii | reverse complement strand
ATAGAAGGAGAATTGATCCCTTTGAGCTGTGGTGCTGGAGAAGAGTATTGAGGGTACCATGGACTGCTAGGAAAACAAACAGATTCATCCTGGAAAGGATCAAACTGGGCAGCTCCTTGGAAGCAAGGATTCTAAGGCTCCGTCTAACATACTTTAGACATGTTGCAAGGAGGGACAGACCCTTGGAGAGGGACAGCGCTGAAGGGGAAGGCCCCCTATGAAGTGGATTGATTCAGTGACTGGGGTAATCGGGATGGGTGTATCGGAGATGCTGCGATTGGTACAGGACAGAGCAGAGTTTAGGGGTGTTGTACATAGGGTCGCTGTGAGTTGCAAGTGACTCGATGGCACATAACAACAACAACAACAACTTCTTCATATGTCACTTCCTGAAATTTCTCAGTGTCAGTTCTTTTTGGTACTGTGACACTATATATTCCCTCCATCTTCTTTTGATGTTTCCTAGAACATTCAATATTGCTCATGGTGTTGTTGAGTACCATAAAGTCAAAACAGACCCACAGCAAGTTTTCAGAGGCAGTTTAATTGCATGAGACGAAGTTGCCCATCTTTCTTCAGCGGAATAGCTAGTGGATTTGAACCATTACGGTTTGCAGCACAGTAGAGATAGTAAAGGTTAAATTTGTTTTACAGTTCTCTCAGCTTGAGAAATGCAGAGAGTTCTTCCCTTTTTATTCTCCAATTCTAGCTCTCTGCACATTCCATTATAGTACTTTGCGTTTTCTTTTCGAGCTATCCTTTGAAATCTTATGTTCAGGTTTTTTACTTCAGTATCTTTTCATTTGTTTTGCCTTCTCAACTCTAATGCAACTTTCAGTTTCTTCTGTCATCCATTTTGGTTTTTTCTTTCTCTTCTTTCTTTGTAATGACCTTTTGTTCTCTTCATGGATGATATCTTTGGTGTCATTCCACAACTCATCTGGTCTTCAGTGCTTCAAACCTATTTTTATGATGATTTGGAAAGTCAGGTGGAATAGATTCAAGATGATATTTTGGTTCTCATGGACTTGTTTTCATTTTCTTCAGCTTGCTTGGTTCCACAATCAACACCAATCTTGGCACCAGCAGTCAGAAAAATTAAAAGACGAATTTCACTGGGAAAGTGTGCTGTCAGGGACCTCTCTAGAGTACTGAAGACTAAGGTTCATCTGATGTAGGCCTGGTCTTCACAATTGCTTGCTATCCATCTGAGAGCTGGACAGTAACTAAGGATGATAGAGGAAGAGTTGATGCCTTTGAGTTGTGGTACTCGAAAAAAGTTGAACATACTGTGGACTGCTAGGTGAACAAAAAGGTCTGTCCTGAAGGGGATGAAACTGGGCTGTTTCCTGGAGGCTCCTTTGAGGCTCGGTCTCACATACTCTGGGCGTGTCATGAGGAGGAACCAGTCTTTGGAGAGGGACATCATACTTGGAAGGGTGGAGGAACAGTGCAGGAGAGGAAGTCTTTAGATGAGATGGATTGATTTAGTAACTGGGGCATAGGTGTGTCAGAGTCAGACTGCATCAGGACAGGTCAGGCTTCAGAGCTGTTGTATATAGAGTCGCTGTGAAACAGAACACAACAAGCACCCATAGTAAATTGGCATATGATGAGGAAACATAATGTATTAAGTGGAGAAATGATAGCCTCTTTAACAGATGGTGCTGGCAAAAAGGGATCTCTCCTCATTCCCTAATTCCTCAGTCTGGGTCCCTCAACTTTAATACCAAGCCTAAGGGGCATGCAGGAGGTGAGGTGGATTTCCCTAATTTATTTCTTGCTTATTATGATAAGGAGTATTTCCATAATCAAATCTCCCCAATTACTCAAGGGCCTCTATGTTATATTCCTTGATAACAGGAAGACGTTACTTCTCTCTGCAGAAGATGACATTTAACAGTCCAGAAGTTCCATTATTACTTTGCTAAACGAATAATAAACTTCCATTCTCCTGGCCCTTTCTCTTCCTTTTCATTCAGAACTTCTCTTTTTCCTTTATTTCCAGAACCCTCTGTCTGCCACTCTTCTACCACCATCTAAGTTCTCTTTGAGCTCTGTCCTCTTATGAGATAGAAAGTACCTTTAAAGTCTTAGTAAGCCTCCTGGGCATTAGTATTCCTTTCCTCAATAGGTTGACTTTTATCTTGGAAGTATTTTGTGCTGCAGTAGAAGAAGCTTAATAAGTATGACAGTTTCTGAGTGAGTGTGAGTGGTATACTGTATTCCTATGTCATTGTTTTTGTTAGATGCCATCAAATCAACTGCAACTCATTGTAATCTATTAACAACACATTGGAACCATGCCCTGTCTTTCCTCATTCTCATGGTCTCTACCATGCTCAAGCCCATTGATGCAGTCACTGTGTCAATTTATCTCGCTAAGGGTCTTACTCTCTTTTGCCCGCCCTCCATATATTTTCAAGTATGTTATCCTTTTCCAAGGACTGGTGCCTCCTGATAGCATGCCAATGTGTGTGAGATGAGGTTTCACCATCCTTGCCTCTGAGGAGTACCCTGTTTCTACTTCTTCCAAGAAAGATTTGTTTGTTCCTTTCACAATCCATGGTATATTCAATACTCTTCACCAGCACCACAATTCAAAAGTATAAATCCTTCTTCAGTCTTACTTATTGTCAACTTTTGCCTGCATATAAAGTAATTGAAAATACTATGGCTTGGGTCAGGCACAATGTACTCTTTAAACTGACCCCCTTGTTCTTTGGCACTTTAAAAAGATCCTTGATAGCAGATTTGCTCAATGCAACACTTCTTGATTCTTGACAAATGTGGCCTTGTTGTTGATTATGGACCAAGTAAAATGAAATTGTTGATAATTTCAGTCTTTTCTCCATTTATTATGATCCTTTTTTATAATACTTTGTTTTCTCAAGTTTCCCTTTGTAAACTTGAGTTAAGCTCTGATTTAATAACTTCTTCCCTTTGTTTTGTCTTTACATTCTAGTGTAAATTTCAGAATCTCTTCTCATATCTGTTTTGATCTTTTCTTTCTTTCCTGTCTTTGTAGTGATCTTTTCATCTTTTCCTTTCTTCATAGGTGATGCCCTTGATGTCATTCCACAACTCATCTAGTCATTAGTGTTACATGCCTCAAATCTATTCTTCAAATGGTTATAAAATTCAGTAGGGATATGTGATATTTTTATTCTTCTGGATTTATTTTAATTTTCTTCAGCTTTAATTAGAACTTGTGTATGAGTATCTTATGGTCTGTTCCAACACCAGTCCCTGGCATTGACTGCTGATTTTGAGTTTCTCCATCAACTCTTTTCACAGATGTAGTCAGTCTGATTCATGTGTAGTCCATCAGGTGAGATCCATGTGTATAGTTGTTGTTTATGGGTTGTTTGTTTTTTTTCAATACTATTTATTTATTCCATCATTCACTTTTTAAAAGATTTTTTGTTATTTTATAATGGTTTACTTACAAAGTTTGTATACATTATGTTCGTTCACTTTTTTTGTGGTTTTCCTTTTTTCTCTCTATTTCTTTTTTTAAATTTTATGTTTTTAAATAGCATTCAGTTTATTACAACTATTTAATAATAGCTTCCCATATTTGCCCCCTTTTGTTTTTATCATAATTATGTTATCATCTAGATGAGCACAAACAAATAAAACAAATTAAACTCGAAGAAATACTTTCAAAAATCTCCATATGATCAGAAGGATTCAGGTTGAATATTCCTTGAAAGTCTGTTTTAATTGTCCCATTGCCACAGTGCTTGTCAAAGCCAGTTCTGATTAATCTCCTTTGTGAGTGTGTCCTTTGCCATTCCCCATCACTCCTCCCTGAGAGAGATTTCATCCTGATTCATAAGGAAAAGGGGACGGTGTATTCTCCTAGCTACTTCCTGCTGAAAAGGTAAGCTGTAGGTTTCAGGGTGAAGATCTTCTCTCACTACTCTAAAGGGCCCCTTTGGCAATAGGAAGCATATAGACTATTGTGGAGAATGATTTTGGAATTTAGATGCACTGTTGTCAATTGGGCTTAGCCATACATGTTCATATCCTTGAAGATGCATCATGGAACTGTTACAGACTAGAACACACAAATTTAACTAACAAGTTAAAAGTACATGAGTCAAAAATTAAAAGCAATAATATTCCAAGTAGAGGTTCTAACAGTGGCACAAATCAAGTTACAGA
>NW_006400105.1:349344-350606 GCF_000299155.1 Elephantulus edwardii | reverse complement strand
AGAGGGAAAAATTTAAACAAATATATAACAAATAATTTTGAAGAATATAATTTTTTAAGTTTAAGGCTAGAAATACTATCAGTATGATCATTTCTTTTTTTTATTGTATTATTTTTATGTGTACCGTCAAATCAGATCTGACAGGTACAGGAGGAGATTGGCCCCTTCTTCTCCAGCAGAGCATCTGGTGGACCGTATGATCATTTCCAATCCAGAGGTGCATGTTCCAATGCAGTTCCTATTTTCGATAAATGGTTTAAAAATATTTTTATTGGTTTTCCAATAATAATTCCTTTACATTATATTTCATTCATATACATTGTGTTTTTCAATCTTTTATTTACATTGTGTTTCATACAATCATTCTCATTATGTTTTATAAAATTTATCACCATTGGGCCTTGCCCATAATTACCCTGTCTTTTCACCTAGATCCTTCCCATTTGCTTCCCCTATTCCCCTCACCCACCAAACTACACCCCAACCTATCCTCACCCCTCTGCTCCCTCAGTACTTGATTTCCTGTACATATTTTATTAGTTATCCTTATATTTTTACAATATTGTTCTTATGCAGCATTTGTCCATATCAGACCATGCATAATCCTCTCCAGCCTCTCCCAAGTTACATAGTATTTTTCAAGATTGTTGCTTTTTGAGTGCTGCATAGTATTCCATTGTGTGAATATATCACAATTTCTCAATACATTTGGTTGTGGTTGGACATTTGGGCAGTTTCCATGTTTTTGTGATGGTGAATAACACTGCTATGAACATTTGTGTACAAATATCTATTTGTGTCTCTGTTCTAATTTCCTTGAAGTATATTCCTAATAGTGGAATAGTTGGGTCACATGGAGTTTCTATGTTCAACTTTTTGAGGAAACACCAAACTGTCTTCCAGAGTGGTTGTACCATTTTACAATCCCACCAACAGCGTATGAGATTTCTCACCTATCCACATCCTCTCCAACATGTATTGCTTGCTGCCCTACTAAACTTCGACACTGCTGCTGGGTTGAATGATCCTGGATGTAGAAAAAGAAGATGAAAGGAGTTGCTATGAAGGAATTGGCAAAACACAAGGCTCCAGGAGTTGACTGCATACCAATTGATTTATTTCAACAAACGGACACTGCCCTGGATGTGCTCACTAACCAGGAAATCTGGAGGACAGCCAACTGGCCAACTAACTGGAAGAGATCGATATTTGTTCCCATTCCAAAGAAAGGTGACCCAACAGAGTGTGGAAATTATCAAACA
>NW_006400105.1:345318-348110 GCF_000299155.1 Elephantulus edwardii | reverse complement strand
ATAGGGTCGCTATGAGTTGCAAACGACTTGATGGCACATAACAACAACAACTGGGTTGAGATGGTATCTCATTGTGGTTTTGATTTGCATCTCTCTTATTGCCAGTGATTTTGAGCATTTCTTCATGTGTCTGTTGCCCATCTGAATGTCTTCCTCTGTGAAGAGTCTTTCCATGTCTTCTGCCCATTGATAATTGGGTTATCAATTAGTCCTTTTCTTGTGGAGGCCCAGTTGTATTCTGTAAACTTTTGTTATGAGACCCTCATTCAAAATGGTATTGCCAAATGTTTTCAGTTAATAGGCTTTCTTTCACTCTGCTGGACAAAATTTTTCATGAGTACAGAAATTTACCCTTCAGCAGATCCCATTCATCAGTTTGAAATAGTTTACTTAGAATTGAATGTACGGTAAAAGTTACCTGTGAAGCCATCTGGTCCAGGATTTATTTGGGGAGAGCCTTTTTATGACCTCCTAATGTTTTCTTTTGTGATTGGTCTATTCTAGTGTTCCGCTTCTGCCTGTGTCAATTTGGGTAGTGTGTGGGTTCCTAAAACCTGTTTGATTTCTCTTTTTATGATGGGTCTGTTCAAGTGTTCTACATATGTCCATGTCAGGATCTCCAGCAGCAAGGCAGGAATAGGTGCAGTTCCCACACACCTGCTATTGCAAGGTGGAAGGAGAAGCATGGCAGAAAGAAGTGGAGTCCACCCCTCTGCATTTGGGATCTCTAGCAGCAAGGGAGAAAGAGCAGCATGGTAGAAAGAATTGGTGTCCCCTCCATTGCATTTGGGATCTCCAGCAGTGCAGTGGGAAGAGATAGAGCTCTCAACCCCCACTTTTGGAATCTCTAGCAGTGTGGCAGAAAAAAAGCAGCAAGATGGAAAGAGGTTGAGCCCCCGGCCTTTGTAATTTCTCCACTTTTGCAGATACCTCTCCATAATTACTGAGTAGCAATGAAGTCAGCTTGAAGATTAAGGCGCACCTGATTATTTTCACTTGCTATGCATCTGAAGGATGGCAGAAGAAGAACTGATGTCTTTGAGTGGTTGTTGTTATGTGCTGTTGTTGAAGTATGTCAGATGAAGCTTCAATCCTTGCCTCCAAGGAGCAGCCGGGTTTCACCCTCTCCAGGACGAAATGTTTGTTCTCTTTGCAGTTCTCTTCGCACTCTTCCCCAGCACCACAGCTCAAAGGCATCAATTCTCTTTCTATCATCCCTAGTCACTTCCCAGCTCTCCAACACATATCATACAATTGCGAAGACTATGGCCCAGATCAGACTTACCTTAGTGTCCAGAGTGACAATGTTACTCTTCAGTGCTCTGGAGAGGTTCCTGACAGTAGACTTTCCTGATGCAATTCGTCTTTTAATTTCCTGGCTGCTGGTACCAAGAGTGTTGATTGTGGAGCCAAGCAAACGGAAGCTGTCAACCTTCTCAATCTCATAACCATCCATAATGATGCTGCTAGTTAGCCCCGTGATGAGAATCTTTGTTTTCTTGATGTTGAGCTTAAATCCATATTGATGGCTTCAGTCTTTGGCCTTCTGCAGCAAGTGCTTCAGGTCCTTCTTAGTTTCAGCAAGCAGGGTTGTGTCATCTGCATAACACAGGTTGTTGATGAATCTTCCTCCAATCCTGATGCCACATTCCTTCTCGTACAGCCCAGGGTTTCAGATGATCTGCATACAGATTGAAAAGGTATGGAGACAGAATACATTCCTAGCAGACACCCTTCCCGATTCTGAACCATGCAGTGTCTCCTTGCTCTGTTCTCACGGCTGCCTCTTGGTTCAAGTATAGGTTTTGCATAAGCAAATCAAATGTTCTAGGATTTCCATTCTTCTCAGAGTCAAGCACAGTTTGTTGTGATCCACACAGTCAAAAGCCTTTGCATAGTCAATGAAACAGACAATCCTCTGGTACTCTGCTTTCTGCCAAGATCCATCTAACAGTACTGAATATCCCATGACCTACCAAAAGAACAAACAGCTATATTTTGGATAAAGTTCAGTGAAAATGCTGTGTAAACAAGGATGACAAAGCTTTATCTCACATACTTTGAACATATTGCTAGGAGAAGCTCTTCCTTGGAGAGAGACATCATGCTTGGAAGAGTGGAAGATCAGCTTAAGGGAGGAAGACCCTAGACGAGATGACTGCTGTGACCACAACAATGGGCTCAAGTGTGTCAAGGATGATGAGAATAGCATAGGAAAAGGACAAGGTTCAGATCTATTGTTCATAGGTTCACTATGAGTTGTACTTGACTTGATATCTAACAACATGAAGAACTACACTACAACAAACTTAGAGGAAATGGGCTAATTCCTAGACACTCATGACTTACCTAAACTAACATAGTAAGGTAGAAGATTTGAACAGACTCATTGTAAAAGAAGAAAATTAACAGGTCATCACAAACTCCTAGCGAAACAAAGCTCTGACCCAAAGGTTGCACTAGTGAATTCTACCAAACTTTCAGGAATCAGCTGACTCCAGTCCTACTCAAATTATTTTAGAACTGAGATAATGAGGGAACACTCCAAAATTCATTCTATGAAGTATTCATAACTCTAATATCAAAGCCAGATAAAGACACTACTTGTTGTTGTTGTTATGTGCTGTCGAGTCGTTTGCGACTCATAGTGACCCTATGCACAACAGCCCTAAACCCTGCTCCATCCTGCGCCAACCACACTGCCTCTGACACACCCATCCCAATTACCCCAGTCACCGAATCAATCCATCTCATAGAGGGTCTTCCCCTCCTGCGCTGTCCCTCCACCCTCC
>NW_006400105.1:326152-345123 GCF_000299155.1 Elephantulus edwardii | reverse complement strand
TCTCCTTCTGTCCTCCCTAGTCATTGTCCAACTCTCTGATGCATAACAAGCGATTGCAAATACCATGGCCTGTATCAGGCGCACCTTAGTCTCCAGAGGGACACCGTTGCTCCTGAGTACTTTAGAGAGGTCCCTAACAGCAGACTTTCCCATCACAATATCGAACAATATCATTAATATCACATGCAAGGAAGATTCTGCTGAAAATGATCCAAAAATGACTGGAACAGCATATCAGTAAAAAACTGCCAGGTGTGCAGGCTGGGTTTAGAAGAGGCCATAGTACTAGGGATATTACAGCTAATGTTAGATGGATCTTAGCTGAAAGGAGAGAGTACCAGAGGAATGTCTTATCTGTGTTTCATTGACTATGCAAAGGCATTTGTGTGGATCACAACAAACTGTGGCTAACTCTGAGGGGAATGGGAATCCTAGAACACTGTCCTGTAATTGTTAACAACCTCAGTCTTTTCTCTATCTGTCATGGTGCTGCCACTTGGCCCTCTGGTGAGAATCTTTGTCTTCCTGATGTTAAGCTTCAAAGCATATTGAAGACTACAGTCCTTGACCTTCTGCAGCAAGTGCTTCAGTTCTTCAGTTTCAGCAAGCAAGATTGTGTCATCTGCATAACGTAGGTAAAGTTATTAGGAAAAAAGAAAACTACAGACCAATATCTCTCATGAACATAGACGTAAAAATCCTTAACAGAATCCTAGCCAATAGAATCTAAAAGCACATTTAAAAAAATCATGACTAAGTGGGATTCATAACAGGTATGCAAAGATGGTTCAATATAAGAATAACAATCAACATAATTCACATTAACAAAGCAAATATCAAGAACCATATGATCCTATCAATTGATTTAGAAAAGACATTTGACAAATTCCAATATCCCTTCCTGATTAAGACACTCAGCAAAATTGGAATAGAAGGGAATTTCCTGCACATAGTGAAAAGTATATATGCAAAATCAAAACCCAGTACCATTCTCAATGGAAAAAGACTAAAAGCATTTTCTTTGTGAACAGGGACTAAACAAGAAGGCCCACTATCACTACTTCTAGTCAGTATTGTATTGGAAGTACTTGTTAGGGCAATATGACAAGAGAAGGAAATAAAAGTATTTTAGTTCAGCAAAGAGATGGTTAAACTGTCACTGTATGCAGATGATATGATAGTATACACAGAAAACCCAGAACTGAGGAGGACCTGAAGAGTTTACTGTGGAAGGTCAAGGAATGTAGTCTTCAATATGGATTGAAGGTCAACATCAAGAAGACAAATATTCTCACCACTGGGACAATTGACAGCACCATGATAGATGGAGAAGAGATTGAGGTTGTGAACAGTTACAGCTTTCTTGGCTCTCCAGTCAACATTCTTGCAGCAACAGTCAGGAAATCAAAAGACAAATTACACTGGTGAAGCTGTCAGGGACCTCTCCAAAGTGCTAAAGAAAAGTAATGTTAGTTAGTCTAGGGACTAAATTGTGCCTGGCTCCAGGCCATGGGCTTCAGAATTACTTGCTATGCATAAGAGAGCTGGACAATGACTAAGGATGACAAGAAGAATTGATACCTTTGAGTTGTGGTGCTGGAGAAGAGTATTGAACATATGATGGACTGCCAGGAGAACAAATAAATCTGTCTTGGAGAGGGTGAAACCAAGTTTCCCCTTGGAGGCACAGATGTCCAAGCTCTGTCTCACATACTTTGGTCACATGGTCCTTAGAGAAGGACATCATGCTTAGAAGGGTGGAGGGACAGTGCAAGAGATGAAGACCCTGCATGACACTGATTGACACAGTAACTGGTACGTTGAGATTAGGGGTTATGTTGTCAGTGAGACTGACTCAGAGCTATTGTACTATGAGTCACGAGTGACTCGATGGCACATAACAACAAGAACAAGATGTGGGAATTACCAAACAATATCATGATTATCACCTGCAAGCAAAATTTTTCTCAAGATTATTTTAAAAGGGCCTAGTATATTGACAGGGCTTCTAGAAATACAAACTGGGTTTAGAAGAAGACATGACACTAGGGATATCATTGCTGGTTTCAGGTGGATCTTGGTTGACAACAGAGAGTATCAGATGGATGTATATTTATTGTATGTATGTAATCTACTGTGTGCATCACAACAAATTGTGGCTAACATTGAGAAGAATGAGGATCCTAGAATAATTGATTGTGCTCATACAAAACCCACCAAGAAGGTCAAGAAGCTGTTGTCTGAACAGAGCAAGGGAGCACGGCATGGTTCAAAATGAAAAAATGAATCAGATTTTTTTTTCCAATCTGTATGTTGAACAGATCATTCATGAGGCTAGACTTTATGAAGAACAATGTGGCATCAGAATTGGAAGAAGACTCATCAAGAACTGTGCTATGCATATGACACAACCTTGCTCACCAGAAATGAGGTGGACTTGAAGAGCTTACTGCTGAAGATCAAGGACTGCAGTATTCTAAATATGGATGGCATCTCAACATTAAGAAGACAAGAATGCTTACCACTGGGCCAATTGGTGGTTATAGATCATCATGATAGATGGAGAAAAAACTGAAGTTTTCAATTATTTTGCTTGGATCCGCCATCAACACTCTTAGGACCAGCAGTCAAGAAGTCGAAAGATGGGTTTCATTAGGGATCTCTCCAGAGTGCTAAAGAACAATGATGTCAGTCTAAAGACTAAGATGTCTTAATGGCTTCTCAGACCAGGCCATGGTCTTTTCAATTGTTTGTTATGCATCTGAGAGCGAGGCAATGACTAAAGATGACAGAAAAAGAATCTAAGCCTTTGAGTTGTGCTACTAGAAAAGAGTATTGAACATAACATAAACTGCCAAGAAAAAAAACAGGTTTGTCCTGGAGAAAGTGAAACCAGAAATTCCATCTCACATATTTTGGGCAAGTTGTCAGGAGGGGTCATGCCTTGGAGAAGGGTATACTTGGAAGGGTAGAGGGTCAGTGTGAGAGAGGAAGGTCTTAGATGAGATGAACTAACATAATGTCCGTGACAGTGGGTCAGGTGTATTGGAAATGGTGAGGTTGGTTCAGAATAGAGCATATTTTAGAGCCACTGTTCATAAGTTCTGTCTGAATCATAGTTCACTCGACGGTATATAACAACAACAAAAACAACTACTACTACTATTGTCACGGTGTTGTCTATTTCTATTCTCAAGTCTTTTCATATTTGTGTATTTTGCAGGTCTATCATTTGGTATATAGATACTTACTATAGTTAAGCCTTCTTGTTCTATTAACCTCTTAAGCTTTATGTAGTGTGCTTTGTCATTCATGCTGGTTTTTACCTTGAAGTCTAGTTTATCAGGGATTAATATTACTACTCCTGCCTTTTTTTTTTAGTTGCCATTTTCTCAGTATTTTCCCACCAGCTATTGATTTTTATTCTGTCTTTATCTTCCCTTCTCAAATATGTCTCCTTTAGACAGCATAATGATGGGGTTTGGTTTTTTTTATCCAATCTGCTACTCTTTTTCTCTTAACTGGTGTGTTTAAACTATTCACATTAAGTGTAATTGTCTAGAGACAAGGTTTTATAAAAAATATTACTGGTTTCATACAGTAATTTGTTTTCATTGTGTTTCATTCATGTATATTGTATTTTTTCTTTTTTATTGGTTTGTTTACAAAGTTCATATACATTGTGTTTCACACTGTTCCTCATTCACATTGTGTTTCATACAGTCAGTCTCATGCATTATATTTCATGAAATTAATCACCATTGGACCTTGCCCATTATTATCCTGTCTTTCTGCCTAGATCCTTCACATTTCTTTCCTCCCACCCCAAACTGTGCAACCATTTGGTTTCACCCCTACCCATCCTAAAGCCCCCCCTTGAGTTCCCATACATGTTTTACTAGTTATCCTTCTAGTTTTACAATAATGGTCTTCTGCAGTATTTGTCCTTATGAGACTGTGTTAGTGTGTTAGTTTGTTCAGCATAATGTTCTCCAGTCTTTCCTAAATTATGTAGTATTTTCTTGAAATCGTTGTTCCTGAGTGCTTCACAGTATTCCATTGTGTGAATATTCCACAATTTATTAATCCATTCTATTCCATTTGGGCTGTTTCTATGTTCTTGCGATGGTGAATAATGCTGCTATAAACATTGGTGTACAAATCTGTTTGTACCTCACTTCTAATTGTCTTGGAGCATATTCCTATTAGTGGAATAGCTGAGTCATATGAAAACAGTCCTCAGAACTGAGCAAGGAAACGCTTCATGGCTCAAAATCAGGAAAGGAGTGTGTCAGGGATGCGTCCTGTCTACATACATTTTCAATCTATATGCAGAACAGATAATTTGGGAGGCTGTGCCTTATGATGAGGAATGTGGCATCAGAATTGGAGGAAGATTCATAAACAGTCTACATTATGCATATGACACAACCTTGCTTGCTGAAAGTGAGGAGGACCTGAAGTACTTGCTGCAGAAGGTCAAGGAATATAGTCTTCAATAAGGATTAAAGCTTGGTATCAAGAAAACCAAGATTCTCACAACTGGACTGACTGGCAGCACCATTGTAAATGGAGAAGAGATTGAGCTCACTGGGCTCCATAGTCAACACTCTTGGCAGCAGCAGTCAGGAAATCAAAAGATAAATTGCACCGGGAAAATCTGCTGTTAGGGACCTCTACAGATTACTGAAAAGCAACAATGTTAGTCTAGAGACTAAGGTGCACTTGATCCAGGCCATCATCTTTACAGTTGCTTGCTATGCATCAGAGAGCTGGACAATGATTAGAGGTGACAAAAGAAGAAGCAATGCCTTTGAGTTGTGGTACTGGAAAAAAGTCTTGAACATACCATGGACCACCAACAGGGTGAAATAAAGTTTTTCCTTGAAGGCAAAGTTTTTTGTTTGTTTGTTGGTTTGTTTTTGTTTTGGTTTTTTTGTTTGTTTGTTTTTACAAAAGGCCGAGAAGCGATAAAGGATTTTTTTTTAAGTGAAGAAAGAGATTTTATTTAATTGGCCAAGAAATAGAATAACCAAAAAATGGAAACAATTAGTCCCCAAGAGATCTGAGAGTTGATGCTTACAAAGAGACTTTTTAGAGAGGGATTCATGGATTTTCATAAATAATACAGCAAGGGGTATGCTTATTCAACATGGGAGGTCTTAGGGGTGAAAAAAACACATGTAAATAAACATCAGTGGCAATTAAAAAACTGGCATCCTTAGCATGATGCTGTGATTGAAGCTCTATCTCACATACTTTGGGCATATGGCTAGGGACCAGTCCTTGGAAAAAGGCATCATGCTCAGAAGGATAAAGGGACAGACAGCACAGGAAAGGAAGACCCCAGATGAGATAGAGTAACTGGGGTAATGGAGGTAGATGTGTTGGAGTCAGAGAGACAGGCTCACTGTAAAGGGCAGAGTTCAAAGATTTTATACATAGGGCGCTATGAGTTGCAGGCAACTCAACGGCACATAACAACAACAACAACATGGAGTTTCTGTGTTCAACTTTTTCAGGAAACTCCAAACAGTCTTTCAGAGTGGTTGTACCATTTTACAATCTCACCAACCATGTAAGAGTTCCCACTTCTCACATCCTCTCCAACATTCATTATTTGCTGCTCTACTGAACTTTGCCCTGACTACTGGGGTAAGATGGTATCTCTTTGTGGTTTTGATTTGCATCTGCCTTATTGCCAGTGATTTTGAGCATTCTTCATGTGTCTGTTAGCCATCCAAATGTCTTCCTCTGTGAAGAGTCTTTCCTTGTCTTTTGCCTATTTTGTAATTGGGTTATCAGTCTTTTTGTTCTGGAGATCCAGGCGTATTCGGTAAACTTTTGTTATGAGATTCTTGTCTGAGATGATATTGCCAAATGTCTGTTCCCAGTTGGTAGACTTTATTTCAGCCTGTTTGAGAAAGGTTTTGATGAGCACAGGATTTAATCTTTATCCCACTCATCAATTTTATCCTCACCAGATTGTACGTTTTTGGCTGTATTTGGCAATCTCTTTCTTTATACCATAGACTAGGCCTTCTAAGCTTGGTCTAAGTTTGTTTCTTATGAACGTTATGGTTTTTTTGTCTTTACTCCCAGGTCTCTGATCCACCTTGAGTTGATTTTTTAGTATGGCATGAGATGTGGATCCTGTTTCAGCTTTTTGCAGATAGCAGTCCAGTTCCACCAGCACTCTGTTGAAGAGGTTGTCATTTCCCCATTTGATAGGTTTTATTTCCTTGTCAACCATAGATAGACGGTTCCATTTCTGGGTTCTTGATTCTGTTCCATTGGTCCTGTCATTGTACTAGCACCATTATACTAGCAACACTAGTACTGCTCTGTAGAAGTTTTTACATCAGGGAGAGCTATGCCTCTCACTTAATTTTTATTTTTCAGAAGTGCTTTGCTTATTAAAAATATTTATGAAACTTTTGTGCTTATTAAATTTTTTATTGGTTTGCATAAAAGAATTAGTTCACATTGTGTTTCATTCATGTACATTGGATTTTTTTTCTTGCCTCATCCCTTTACCAACTCTGCAACCCCATAATATCCTCTCACTCCCTACTCATCTCCCTACCCCCTCCTTTTCCGTTTTTGGATATGCATACATTTCTTACTGCTTTTCCTTCTTTTCTTTGAGTGTTCTATATATGGCATTCCACTCTTCTCGCTCGCATGGTTTCTGCTGAGAATTCAGAGCTTGATATTATTTGTTCTCCTTTATAGGTTGTTGTTATTGTTGTTTTTATGTGCTGTCAAGTCACCTGCAACTCATAGCGACCCTATCCTCAAAACCATGCCCTATCCTGAAATAATCTTGCTGTCTCCTACACTACTCACTTTACTCCAGTTACTGTGTCAATCTATCTCATCCAGGGTTTTTTTCTCTTGCACTGTCCCTCCACCCTTCCAAGCATGGTATTCATCTCCAAGGACTAGACCCTTCGGGCAACATGTCCAAAGTATGTGAGATAGAACTTCAAAATCCTTGGCTCCAAAGAGCAGCTTGGATTCACCCTTTCCAGGAAAGACCTGTTTCTTTTCTTTTTTTTGGCAGTGCATGGTATGTTTAATACTTTTATCCATCACCACAATTCAAAGACATCGATTATTTTTCTATCATACATAGTCATTGTCCAACTCTCTGATGCATAGCAAGTAATTGCAAAACTATGACTTGGATCATGCACACCTTAGTCTCCAGATTGACATTGTTGCTCTTCAGTACTCTGGAGAGGTCCCTGACAGTAGACTTTCCTAATACAATACATCTTTTAATCTCCTGGCTGCTGGTACCAAAAGTGTTCATTGTGGAGCCAAGCAAACTAAAGCTGTTAACAATCTCAATCTCTTCCCCATTTATCATGATGCTGCCAATCAGTCCAGTGGTGAGAATCTTTGTTTTCTTGATGTTGAGCTTCAATCCATTTTGAAGGCTGCAGTCCTTGACCTTCTGCAGCAATCGCTTCAGGTCCTCCTCTGTTTCAGCAAGCAGGGTTGTGTCATCTTCATAACACAGATTGTTGATGAGTCTTCTATACTGTCCCTAGTGTCACAGTGTCTTCTTAACCCAACCTCACATCTGGCAATTTTCAATCAAATGCAATGATCCAGTCTTTTTTGGATAATCTTCAGCAGGATCTTGCTAGCATGTGAGATTAGTGATATTCTTGGATCATCTTTTTAAAAAAATGGGAATAAATATGGATCTCTTCCAGTCACTTGGCCAGGTGGTTGTTCTCCAGATTTCTTGGCACAACCTGGTGAGTGCTTACGGGCCTCATCTTTTTGTTGAAATAGTCAATTGGTATCTCATCAATTCCTGGTGCCTTTCACCCGCCCCCTGTTTCTTCAAAGCAGTTTGAACTTCCTCCTTCATCACCATTGCCTCTTGGTCATATGTTGTTTAATGAAATTCTTCTGTGTCTGCTAATTATTTTTTGTACAGTGACTCTGTACTCCTTACATCTTCTTTTGATGGTTTCTGGGTCATTCAGTATTCTGCCCATAGTATCCTTAAGTATTGCAACTTAAGGCTTGAATTTGTTCTTCAGTTCTTTTAGATTAAGAAATGCCAAGCGAGTTCATCCGTTTTGATTTTCCACCCCTAGCTCTTTGCACATTTCTTTATAATAACGTTACTTTGTCTTCCTGAGCTGCCCTTTGAAATATTCTGTTTGGCTCCTTAACTTTTTAATTTCTTCTTATTTCTTTGGCTTCTCAGCGCTCTAGTGCAGTATTCAGAGTCTCTTCTGGCATCCATCTTGGTCTTTTCTTCTGCTTTTGTAATTACCTTTTGCATTCATATGAAAGATAATTTTTTTGAATGATTTTTTATATGTATCTTTCGACTACATTTGTGGAAAGACTCACTAGAGAAGCTCAATATCAGCAGTGAAAACCAGGCCAGGTGCTGATTATGGGACAGACCACTCGTATGCAAATTCAAGCTGAAGTTGACGAAAATGAAATCAAATCCATGGGAACTAAGATTCTACTTTAAATCTGTCCCACTTGAATTTCAAAACCATCTCAGGAACAGGTTTGAGGCCTTGAGCACCAGTGAGTGTAGACCAAATGAGCTCTGGGGAGATATCAAGAAAATCGTCCATGAAGAATGCAAATGATCATTACAAAGGCTGAAGAAGAAGAAAAGACCAAGATGCTTGTCAGATGAGACTCTGAATATTGCAATAGAGCGCTGAGAAGCCAAAGCTAAAAGAAGAAATCAAAGAGATGAACAGAAAATTTCAAAAGGCAGCTCAGAAAGACAAAGCAAGATACTATAATGAAATGTGCAGAGAGCTGGAGTCAGAAAATCAAAAGGGCTGAACTCGCTCAGCATTTCTTAAGCTGAAGGAAGGAATTGAAAAACAAATTCAAGCCATGGGTGGCAATACTTAAGGATACTTTGAGTAGAATGTTAAATGATCCAGGAAGTATCAAAAGAAGATGGAAAGAGTACACAGAGTCATTGTGTCAGAAGGAATTGGCTGACACAGAGGAATTTCATGAAATAACATATGAGCAAGAGCCTATGATGATGAAGGAGGAAGTTCAAGTTGCTCTAAAGGAATTGGCAAAAACAAAGGCTTCAGGAGTTGATAGCATACCAATTGATTTATTTCAACAGACTCTGCCCTGGATGTGCTCACTAAGTTGTGCCAGGAAATCTGGAGGACAGCCAGCTGGCCAGCTGACTGGAAGAGATTGATATTTGTTCCCATTCCAAAGAAAGGTGACCCAACAGAGTGTGGAAATTATCGAACAATATCATTGATATCACATGCAAGCAAGATTCTGCTGAAAATTATCCAAAAACGTTTGGGACAATATGTCAACAGTGAACTGTCAGATATGCAGGCTGGATTTAGAAGAGGTCATGGTACTAGGGATATTATAGCTAATGTTAGAAGGATCTTGGCAGAAAGCAGAGAATACCAGAAGAATGCCTATCTGTGCTTCATTGACTATGCAAAGGCTTTTGACTGTGTGGATCACGACAAACTCTGGCTGACTCTGAGAAGAATGGGAATCCCAGAACATTTGATTGTGCTAATGTGAAACCTATACTTGGACCAGGAGGCAATCGTCAGAACAGAGCAGGGAGACACTGGATGGTTCAAAATCAAGAAAGGGGTCCATCATGGATGTATTTTGTCTCCGTACCTTTTCAATCTGTATGCAGAGCAGATCATCCAAGACGCTGAGCTGTATGAGGAGGAATGTGGCATCAGAATTGGTGGAAGATTCATCACCTGAGTTATGCAGATGACACATCCCTGTCTCCTGAAACTGAGGAGGACCTGAAGCGCTTGCTGTGGAAGGTCAAGGACTGCAGTCTTCAATATGGACTGAAGCTCAATATCAAGAAAACCGAGATTCTCACCACTGGGTCAATTGGCAGCATCAGTATGGATGATGAAGAGATTGAGATAGTTAACAGTTTTCGTTTACTTGGCTCCACAGTCACCACTCTTGGTAACAGCAGCCAGGAAATCAGGAGATGAATTGCATTTGGAAAGTCAGCTGTGAGGGACTTCTCAAGAGTATTGAAGAGCAACGACGTCAGGATGGAGACTTAAGATGCACCTGATCCAAGATATGCATCGGAGAGCTGGACAGTGAATAGGGATGATAGAAAGAGAATTGATGCCTTTGAGCTGTGGTGCTGGAGAAGAGTGTTGAATATACCATGAACTGCTAGGAGAACAAACAGGTTTGTCCTGGAGAGGGTGAAGCCAGAATGTTCCTTGGAGTCAAGGATTCTGAGGCTTCGTCTGACATACTTTGGGCATGTTGCAAGGAGGTACTGGTCCTTGGAGATGGACATCATGCTTGGGAGAGTGGAGGGATGGTGCAGGAGAGGAAGACCCTCGATGAGATGGATCGATTCTGTGAGTGGAGTGGTGGAAATGAGTGTGTTTGAGACGGGGAGGTTGCCACAGGATAGAACGGTGTTTAGGGCTCTTGTGCATAGGGTTTCTATGAGTCACAAGTGACTCGATGGCACATAACAACAACAGCAGCAATCTTTTCACAGCTCCTCTGGTTAACTTAATTGTGCTCATTAGTGTTTAAGGCCTCAATTATGTTCCCGAGATGGTTTTGAAAATCAGATAGTGTAGACTCAAGGTCAAACTTTAGTTCTTTTGTGTTTGATTCCATTTTCTTTAGCTTCCGTTTCAGTTTGCATATAAGTAGTTGATGGTCTCTTCCACAGTCAGTATTTGTCCTCCTTTTCACAGTTGATATTGAGCTTCTCTAATGATTCTTTCCACAGATGTAATCAGTCTGAATCTGTGTAGACCGTCAGGTGAGATTTATGTGTGTAGTCACTATTTGTGTTTCTTATAAAAGATACTTGATGTCCTAGTGGCAAGAAGTTGTGCTGCAATCCTGAAGGCATGTAGTTCAAGGTTACCTGCTGCTCCGCAGAAGAGTGATGGGCAGTCTCCTCCTGTGCAATTCACTACATCTGAAAATCCACCAGAGGGTCAACTATGGCTGGGTTCTGACTGGATGGTACACAACAACAAATCATTGGTTGTAAAACATTGTATCATTCCAACTCTATTCTTATTTCTGTCACCAAATCTATTACAGATAATCACCAAGTGATTACCAATCCTTCTTCCCTGATCCCAACTTTGCATTCCAGTCACCTTATATTGTTAATGTATCTTTGTTGCATGTTTAATCAATTTCTGACTGCAAAAATTGGTAGAAATAATCTTATGTCCTCCTCTTTGGCTCTGTTTGTTGGTGCATATATTTGAATGATAGTGGTATTAATGGATATTATCCTGTCACTCATAACATTTTATTTCAAGATGGATCTAGAAATGCTATTTTTAACTATGAATGTGACCTGATTTCCCCCTCACCTTTTCATTTCCAGTGTAGTAGGTTTTATGATTGTTTAATTAAAAATGTCCCATGCCAATCCATTTCATTTTGCCAATGTCTAGAATGTCAATATTTATGAATTCCCTTTCTTCCTGAACAGGGTCTAGTTTTTCTACATTCATACTTCTCACATTCCAAGTTCCAGTCAGTAGTGTCTATTTGTAACTGTTCCTCCTTTATACGTTACTCCCCTCCCACCTCCCACACTCCCGGCTGTTTTTAGAATTCTCTCCTTGTCTGTTATTCTGGAAAAATTGACTGTGATAAAGACTTGCTGTTTTTCTTTTGGGATCTGTTCTTTTTTTATTCATTCAACTTCTTGGATGTATAATATCTCATTTTTCATAATACCTGGAAAGTTTTCTTCTAGTAACTCTTGAACATTTTTTTTCAGTACTTTATCATTTCTTTCTCATCACACATATGTTATTTCTCTTAATGATATCCCGTATTATTATTAGACTTTCTTAACTTCCCCCACCCATTTTGTTCCTGCTTTTTGCTATAGCATATCTATTCTGAAATCTCTATCTTCTCTTTCACTGATTCTGTGTTCCAACTCTTCATTTTTGGTCCCTCCAACATGTTGACATCTTCTCAAATATTGGTCCTATTATTCTGGATTGCTTTTTCTTGGTTTTCTAGGATTTGTAATGCTTCATTGCCTTCATCCACTTTGTCTTATATTGCTTTTTAAAATTCCTCTAGAGCTTTGCTTGTAACTTCCTGCAGGTCTTTGTATTTTTCTTTCATCCAGCACAAACACTTGATCATTTTTCTTTTGAATTCTATGTCAGTAAATTCCTTCACTTTTTTGTCTTCCAGCATATCTATTGTCTCTGTGTTTTGATCACTTTTTGGGGGGTGAACGCTTATTTTGGTTTTGTGTGGGGTGTGATGTAATCTGCTTTTTCTGTGTCTTTGCAGTGATAGTGTTTTTCTTGACTGGCTTTGTCTCTAGTCCCTGGTCAGGTGATTCCCCTTGCCTGGGTCTTCACCATTCCAGGGGCAGGTGAAGTGACTTGCCTTGTCTGAAATCCTTTCTGGTCCTAGGTGAGCTGTAACTACCTTTTGCTTTCTTCATGGATAATGTCCTTGATATAATTCCACAACTTTTCTGGTCTTCAGTCATTAATACCAAATGCCTAGAACCTATTCTTGACATGGTTCTTAAATTCAGATGAAATGGACTCAAGGTTGTATTTTTTTCTTGTCAACTTGTTTTTATTTTCTTCAGCTTCTATTTGAACTTGCACATGAGTAATTGATGGTATGTTCCACAGTTAGGACCTGGCCTGGTTTTAACTGTTAATATTGAGCTTCTCCTGTGATTATTTCCATAGATACAGTCAATCTGACTCCTGTGTATTCCATCAGGTGAGGTCTGTGTGTATAGGTGCCATATATGTTTTTTCTTAAAGGTGTTTGCAATGAATAAATCACCGATTATGCAAAATTCAATCATTCAATCTCCATCTTCATCTCTGTTACTCAGTTCATAATTTCCAACTACTAGTCCTTCTTTGTTTCTAATTTTTGCATTCCAGTCACTATTAAATTTTTTATTTATACTTCATTTTCATTCATTTATTTGTTTTGTTTCATAACATCAATTACAGTTGAACAATTTATTACAACATCATCAAATCCTCTATTTATGTTGCCTTTCCCTTCATATTACCCGTTCATCCCCTAATCTCTTTTTCTCTCTCCCTTCCTTCCCATTGCTGTCAGTCCTCTCATATTGTTTCTATCATTGTGTAAACCTTTATTTCATTGAATGGCACAGATCTTCTTCCATATTGTTATTTACAATAAACACAATGTCTCATTGCCATTCATTCCACATAATGTAGTATTAAACAGCATTGAAAAACAATGGAGAGCTTATGAAACATTACACAACATGACTAAGTCTATGGGACATTTAGCTGACTGAAATAAGTCAGTCACAAAAGACCAAATGCTGCATAAGACCATTGTTAATAAAATAACAACAAAAACAACAACCCACAAAAAAAAAGTAGAGGAAGGTTTACAAAGGGATAGAATAAATCTAGTATGATTACTGGGGTATTTGAGGTAGAAGAGAGTAAAAAAATAATGAGGATACAATAAACACTTTCTTGGAATATTAATGCATCTTTTTAAATTTTTGTTATATTAGTCAGCCGTCAGAACAGAGCAGGGCAACACTGCATGGTTCAAAATTGGAAAGGGTGTATGTCAGGGATGTGTCCTGTCTCCATACCTTTTCAACCTGTATGCAGAGCAGATTATCCCAGAGGCGGGGCTCTATGAGGAGAGGCGTGGCGTTAGGATTAGTGGAAGATCTATCAACAATCTGCGTTATGCAGATGACACAACCTTGCTCACTGAAACTGAGGAGAACCTCATGCACTTACTACAGAGGGTCAAGGACTGCAGCCTTCAATATGGACTGAGGTTCAATGTCAAGAAAACAAAAATTCTCACCACTGGACCAATCGGTAGCATCAGGATGGATGGCGAAGAGATTGAGATTGTTCACAGCTTCAGTTTGCTCGGCTCCACAGTCAACACTCTTGGCACCAGTAGCCAGGAAATCAAAAAACGTATTGTGATGGAAAAGTCTGCAGTTAGGGACCTCTCCAAAATACTCAAGAGCAACAGTGTGTCAAGGTCTGCCTGATACAGGCCATGGTTTTTGCAGTCACTTGTTATGCATCAGAGAGCTGGACAATGACTAGGGAGGATAGAAGGAGAATTGATGCCTTTGAGCTGTGGTGCTGGAGAAGAATATTGAATGTACCATGGACTGCCAAGAAAACAGATTCATCATAGAGAGGATTCAACCAGGCTGCTCCTTGGAGGCAAGGATTCTGGGGCTTCCTCTAACATACTTTGGACATGTTGTAAGGAGAGACAGGTCTTTGGAGAGGGACATCACGCTGGGTAGAGTAGAGGGACAGCGCAGAAGGGGAAGACCCTCTATGAGGTGGATTGATTCAGTGACTGGGGTACTCAGGATGGGTGTGTCCAAGGCAATGAGATTGGCACAGGATAGAGCACGGTTTAGGGCTGTTGTACATAGGGTCGCTATGAGTCGCAAACGACTCAACGGCACATAACAACAACAACAACAGTTTATTTACAAAATTTGAATACATTGTTTTTCACACCAGTTATTTCCATTTCCCAACCCCCCCCATCATATTATGTGACCTCATGATTAATCTCCCTTCTCAAACATCCTTACTCTTCTGCATCCACCCTCCCACGACTTGAATCCTCATATTCATTCTACAATAGTGGTTTTTATTCAGTATTTGTCCCTATAGGACTGAATTAGTTCATGCAGCATAATGCTCTCCAGTCCCTCCCAAGTTAGGTAATAACTTAAAAAATTATTGCTCCTGCATGCTGCATGGTATTCCATTGTGTGAATGTACCATAATTTATTAATCCATTTGATTGTGGTCGGACATCTAGGCTATATCCATGTTCTTGTAATGGTGAATAACACTTCTATGAACATTGATGTACAAGTCTCTGTTTGTACCTCAGTTTTCATTTTCTCAGGATATATTCCAAGCAGTGGAATAGCTGGGTCATATGGAATTTCGACATTCAGCTTTTTGAGGAAGTGCCAAACTTCCTTGAAGTGTGGTTGTACCATTGTACAGTCTCACCAACAATGTATCTCACCACATCATTTATTTCCTATCTCACCACATCCTCTCCAATATGTATTACTTGCTGTCCTATTGCACTTTACCACTGCTACTGGAGTGAGATGGTATCTCATTGTGGTTTTGAGTTGCATCTCTCTTATTGCCATTGATTTTTAGCATTTCTTCATGTGTCTGTTGGCCATTTGAATATTTTCCTCTGAAAATTCATTCCATGTCTTTTGCCCATTTTGTAATTGGGTTATCAGACTTTTACTTGTAGAGGCTCAGGAGTATTCTGTAAACTTTCATTATGAAATTCTTGTTTGAGCTGGTTTTGCCAAATATTTGTTCCCAGTCGGCAGGTTTTCTTTTCACCCTGTTGGGAAATATTTATGATGCACACAGGGTTTTAATCTTTAGAAAGTTCTGTTCATCACTTTTTTTCTCTTCAGATTGGATATTTCTGGCTGTATTTGACAGTCTCTTTTTACCTTACACTAAGTCTTCTATGCTTGGACCCAGTTTGTCTCTTTATGTACTTTATGGTTTGGGGCTTTACTCCTAGGTCTCTGATCCATCTTGACTTTTGTGTATGGTGTGAAATGAGGATCCTATTTCAGCTTTCTGCAGGTGGAAGTCTGCTTTTGTCAGCACCATTTGTTGAAGAGGTTGTTATTTCCCTGTTTGATAGGTTTTATTTCCTTGTCAAATATCAGTTGGCCATAGATAGCTGGGTCTATATCTGGGTTCTTAATTTTGTTCCATTGGCCTATGTGCCTGTCACTATACCAGTACCATGCTGTTTTGGTTACTACCACTGTGTAATAGATTTTCAGGTCAACCACTTTGCAGTAGGTTTTGAGTTCAGGGAGTGCTATGCCTGCCACTTTTATTTTTGTTTCTCAGAAGTATTTTGCTTATTTTGGTCTCTTGCCTCTCTAAATAAACTTGACAGTTTCCCTTTCAATCTTGTTGAAAAATGAATTTGGTATCTGGATTGAGATTGTGTTGAACATGTAGATTGCTTTTGGTAGGACTGTCATTTTCACAATATTGAGCCATCCTATCCATGAACAGGGCATATTTTTCCATTTCTTTAGATCTTTTATTGTGTCTTGAAGAAGTGTTCTGTAGTTTTCCTTGTATAGGTCTTTTGTATCTCTAGTTAAGTTCATTCCCAAGTATCTCAATTTCTGATTGAGATTGTTCACAGTTTTGGTTTGCTTGGATCCACAGTCAGCACTCTTGGCATCAGCAGCCAGGAAATTAAAAGACGTATTGCGATGGGAAAGTCTGTGGTTAGAGACCTCTCTAAAGTACTGAAGTGCAACGATGTCAGTCTGGAGACTAACGTGTGCCTGATATATGCCATGATCTTTGCAATCGCTTGCTATGCATCAGAGAGCTGGACAATGACTAGGGATGATAGAAGGAGAATTGATGCCTTTGAGCTGTGGTGTTGGAGAAGAGTACCATGGACTGCTAAGAAAATGAACAGGTTTGTCCTGGAGATGGTGAAGCCAGGCTGCTCCTTGGAGGCAAGGATTCTGAAGCTTCATCTGACATACTTTGGACATATTGCAAGGAGGAACCAGTCCCTGGAGGTCCCTGGAACCAGTATGTCATCTGACATTCTTTGGACATGTTGCAAGGAGGAACCAGTACCCTCCCATCATGCTGGGAGGGTAGAGGGACAGCACAGGAGAGAAAGATCCTCGATGAAATGGATTGATTCAATGACTATGGTAATCTGGGTAGGTATGTCAGAGATGGTGAGAGTGGCTCAGGATAGGGCAGAGTTTAGGACTGTTTTACACAGATGACTCAAGAGCACATAACAACAACAATTGGCTATTTTAAATAGTATTGCTTTCTTGATTTCCTCTAAGTTCTCTTTGTTACTATAGAGGAATCCCATTGATTTTTGGATACTGATCTTATATCCTGACATTCTGCTAAATTGGCATACTAACTCTTTTTTTTTGTTGAGTCTTTGGGGTTTTCTGTGTACACAATATAATCTGCATAATATTATCTGCATATAGCGATAGTTAACCATGTTTTCTGTGTACACAATATAATCTGTATAATATTATCTGCATATAGCGATAGTTAACCATGTCTTGGCTGATCTGGATGACTTTTATTTCCTTCTCTTGGTGTATTGCCCTAGCAAGCACTTTCAGTACAATATTGAATAGAATTGGTGACAGTGGGCATCCTTGTCTGGTCCCTGTTCACAAGGAAAATGCTTTTAGTCTTTCTCCATTGAGAATGATATTGGCTCTTGGCTTTGCCTATATACTTTTCACGATTTTGAGGAAATTATCTTCTGTTCCAATTTTGCTGATTGTCTTAATCAGGAAGTAGTGTTGAATTTTGTCAAATGGTTTTTGGCATCAATTGCTAAGATTTTTATGGTTCTTGTTATTTGTTTATATGGTGAATTACGTTGATGGTTTTTCTTAAGTTGAACCATCATTGCATGCTTTTTATGAATCCCACTTGATCATGGTGAATTATTTTTTTATGTGCTTTTGGATTCTGTTTTCTAGGATTTTGTTAAGTGGTTTTGCATCTATATTCATGAGAGATATTTTTCTGCAGTTTTGTTTCTTGGTGATATCTTTGCCTTTTGGTATTAGGGTTATGCTTGCTTCACATCTATATTCATGAGAGATATTTTTCTGCAGTTTTGTTTCTTGGTAATATCTTTGCCTTTTGGTATTAGGGTTATGCTTGCTTCATAGAATGACTCTGGAAGTGTTCCTTCTTTTTCAAGTTTTTGAAATAATTTAAGTAGAATGGGTGATAGATCCTCGCTTAATGTTTGGTAGAATTCAGGTGTGAAGCCATCTTGTCCAGGACTTTTCTTTTGGGAAGTCTTTTTATGACCTTTTCAATTTCTTCTTTTGTTCTAGAGTTCTACATGTGGCCTAGTCAATGTGGGTAGGAGATGAATTCCAAGGAATTTGTCTATTTCCTCTAGGTTTTCTAATTTATTAGATTATAGCTTTTCATAGTATTCTGATATTACTGATTTAATTTCATCTTGTTCTATTGTGATGTCACCTCTGTCATTTCTTAATCGAGTTATCTGTGTCTTCTCTCTTTTTTTCTTTTTTTAAGTTTGTTAGTTATTTGTCAATTTTATTGACCCTTTAAAAAAACAAGCTCCTGATCTTATTGATGGTTTCAGTTGTGTTTCTGTTTTCTATCTCATTGATTTCAGCTCTTGTTCTTATAATTTTTTTCTAGAGGCTGTGGGATCAGATTGTTGTTGTTTTCCTATTTGCTGAAAGTGTTGAATTAGATCATTGATTCTTCTTTCTTCTTCCTTTTTATGTATTTGCCTGTTGCATCCCAGAGGCTTTGGTAAGTTGTATTTTCATTTTTGTTTGTTCCAAAGAACCTTTTTATTTCATTTATAACCCAATTATGTTCTTGCAGAGAGTTATTTAGTTTCCACATGGGTGATTTTGTAATCTTTACTCTCCTGTGGTTAATTTCTAGTATTATGGCATTGTGGTCAGAGAAAATACTTTGTATTATTTCAGTGTTTTTGAGTTTCTTGAGGCCTGCTTTGTGTCCTAAAATGTGATTGATTCTGGAGATGTACTAAGTGCACTTGAGAAGAAAGTGATTGAGTTTTAATTGAGTACAGTACCCTGAATACATCCACAAGGTCAAGTTGGCTGATTGTATAGTTTAGATCTTCAGCATCTTTGAGTTTCTTTTTAGTTGACCTAGCCTTTGGTGATAGTGATATGTTGAAATTTCCTACCATAATTGTGGTGCTATTTCTTTCTTCAATTTTGTTAACGTTGTTTTATATATTTTGCTGGTCTAACATTTGGTGCATATATGTTGACCAAGGTTTTGTCTTCTTTTTTTTTTTTT
>NW_006400105.1:302443-325282 GCF_000299155.1 Elephantulus edwardii | reverse complement strand
ATTACCGAATACTTTTTCCCAGTCAGTGGCTTCCCTTTTTACCCTACTGGAGAAGTTTTTGGATGTGCATAGGGATTTGAGTCTTAGAAGGTAGGTTTTGTCTTCTTGATCCATTGTGCTTTTAATTAGTATGAAATGCCCTTCCTTATCTATGTGGTGGTTTTCGTTCTGAAATATATTTTATGAGAGTTTAGTATTGCCACTCCTGCTTTTTTGAAGTTACCATTTGTTTGGTATATTTTTGTTGGTCTTTTATTTGGAGTCTGTCTTTCTCCTATTTAGGTATGTCTCTTAGGTAACATATTGATATGGTTTGTTTTTTTAACCATTCTGTTACTCTTTCTCTCTTAATTGGCATGTTTAGTCCATTCCCATTAAGTGTGATTATTGTCATGCCAGGTTCTACTTTGCCATTTTGCTGTGTTTCTTTTTCTTTTATTTCTGGTTACTATGGTACATCCACTTTCCTTTGGGGTCTTCATGTAAAGGACTTCAGTTAAAATTTCTTGTAGTTTTGGTTTTACAAATGCCTTTAGTTCCTTCTTTTCTACAAAGAATCTGATTTCTCTTTCATATTTGATGGAGAGCTTTGCTGAGTAGAAGATCCTTGGCTGACAGTTGTTTTAACTTTCTGTATATGCCACCCCATTGGCTTCTAGCTTGCATGGTTTCTGCTGAGAAATCAGAACTTAATCTCTTTCCCTTTTGTAGATAACTCTTTGTCTTTCTCGTGCTGTTTTTAGAATTCTATCCTTATCTTTTAATTTGGAGAATTTGACTATGATATGTCTTAATAATTTTCTTTTTGGGTCTAGTCTATTTGATGTTTGCTGTGCTTCTTGAATGTGGATTTCCTTGTTCTACAACATACCTGGGGACGTTTTCTTCTAGTACTTCTTCCACTATCCTCAGTGACTTCCCTGTCACTTTCATGTTCTGATATTCCAATCATACTTACGCTGTTCCTTTTGATGTAATCCCACATGATTCTAATGGTTTTTAATTTTCTTTATATGTCATCTCTGATTTTTTCTTCTAGTATGTTTTCCCTGAGGCTCCTGTTTTCTAATTTTCTGACTCTCTGTTCCATCTCTCCAGTTCAATTTTTATTTTTTTTTGTGCTAGCAGCATATTGGACACTTCTGCCATTTCAATCTTGCTATTCTAGACTGCGTTTTCATGATTTTCTGTTATTTCCAGTACTGTGTTGGCTGTATCCTTTCTTAATATTTTAAGTTCTTATACCTCTTTAGCTATACTATCAATTCTTTTGTCCATCTTTTGCATTTTCTTTCATAGCTGTTCAATTTGCTCCTCATCAATATATTTATTCTGGAATTTTGTCTCTGTGATATTTGCTTTCTTATTATCTTTCATAGTTTCTTCTAACATTTGTATCTTTGTAGCTGTTCTACTATCTCCACATCAACATATTTCTTTTGGTTCTCTATGTCTGGGTTAATCATTGGGTCTGCTTTCTAAGGGGATGGTTATTCGGTTTTTTCATGATTAATGAAGCAGACTGCTACTTTCTTGACATCATCTGAGGCTTTCCTTAGTATATTTTAGGTCATTATATAATTTATATAATGGCCCCGAGCAGGTCAGTGTTTTGTGAAGGATCTATGTATTTGTGGTCCCTTCTTTGCCTGAGGCCCATAGGGCTGAGGGCCTGACAGTATTTTCTCAAGTCCCCGAATGCCCCAAATGGAAACCTATTGTTCCCTTCTAGAACTGGCACCTAAGGAGTCCCACGTGGTTTATCTACAGAGCAGTGTTTCCCCAAAAATACCTGAATACCAAACCAAAAAGTCATTTTCCCCTACAGGAATGGCATCTATGCCCAGTTGGAGCTGTCCCTTCCACTTGAGTTTAAGGGGTCCCGCATAGTGTATCCGGATAGCAGTGTTTCCCCAAAAGTACCCATTTTCTCTAGTCTATGGCACAGTTTGATAGCAGATTCTTGACTTCAGTCTTCTACTAGTTCAGGTGATGTCTTGACAGGATTTTATATCTTGGTGATCTGTCTTAATTTTTTTTTTTTCTTTTCTGGCCCAAGGACCACAGAGGAGGCAGGGTAAAGGCATGGGTGTGGCTCTGTCCAAGGGAAGTGGGGAAGTCCCCCAAGCAGGCCCTGCCCTTTTCTCTAGGGGTAGCCAGGAATCCATCCAGTTACAAACCCAGAGGAGATCTATGGAAATTATGTTCATGAGGCAGGGGGAAGACATGAGTGTAGCTCTGTCTAAAGAAAGCAGGGAGGTCCCTGAGGTGGGCCATGCCTATTCCATGGGTGTGGCTGGGAGTTCTGTCCCCCACAGACCTGGAGTGAGTTCAGCGGTAATGGCTACAAGAGGCAAGAGGAAGGCGTGGGCATGGCTCTGTCCAAGGGAAGCAGGGAGGTCCTCCAAGCAGGCTCTACCTTGTTCAGTGGGGGTGGCCGGGAGTTTTGCCACTCACTGACCTGGAACTTGGAATGAGATAGGAGGGTTTGGCCTAAGGGAGGCAGGGCGAAGGCATAGGTGTGGTTCTGTCCAAGGGAAGTGGGGAGGTCTCCCACATGAGCCCTGCCCTTTTACTAGGGTTAGCCTGGAATTCTACCCGTCACAGACCTTGAAGGAGTTTGATGGAAATTGTGTTCGGCAGGCAGGGGGAAGGTGTGGATGTGGCTCTGTCCAAGGGAATTGAGGTGTACCAAGCATCCCCTGCCTTGTTTGATGGGGGTACTTGGGATTTCTGCCTCTCAAAGACTTGAAAGGATACTGGTGGAAATGGAATATGGGATGAAGGTAGAAGGCAGGAGTCTTGTGGAAGCTTCCCAGGTGGTTGCTGCCTTGTTCAATGGTGGTGGCCGTGAGTTCTTCCCCTCACAGACCTGGGAGGATATTGGTGGAAATGGCCTACAGGACACAGGAGGAAGGCATGGTTGTGGCTCTGTCCAAGGGAAGCAAGGAGATCCCCTAAGCGGGCATGCCCTGCTTGATGTTGGAGGCTTGGAGTTCTGCCCCTCACATACCTGGAATGAGATCAGCAAAAATGGCATACGAGAAGCAGGGGAAGCAGTGGTTGTGGCTCAACACAAGGAAAACAGGAAGGTACCCCAAGTGGGCCCTGCCCCATTTATTGAGGGTGGCCAGGATTTCTCCCCTCACAGACCTCGAAGGTGATCAGCCAAAACGGCCTATGAGAGGCGGAGTGAAGGCCTGGGGTGGCTCTGTTCAAGGGACATGGGGAGTTCCCCCATGGGGGCTTTGCCCTGTTTGATGGCTGTAGCTGGGAGTACTGCACCTCACAGACCTGGAAGGAGATCTGCAGAAATAGCATACAGAAGGCAAGGGGAATGCGTGGTTCTAGCTCTGTCCAAGGGAAGCGGGGTGGTCCCCGAAATGGGGACCTGCTCTGTTCAATGGGGGTAGTGGCCAAGAGATCTGCCACGCACAGACCTGGAAGGAGATTGGTGGAAATGCCCTACAGGAGGCAAGGGAAGATGTGGGTGTGGCTCTGTCCAAGGGAAGCGGGGGGGGGGGGGAAGTCCCCCAAGCAGACCCTGCCCTGTTCGATGGGGGAGGACAGGAGTTTGGCCCCTTACAGACCTGGAAAGAAGTCCACGGGAATGGCTTATGGGAGGCAGGGTGAAGGCATGGGTATGGCTCTGTCCAAAGGAAATTGGGAGATCCTCCAAGTGGTTATGACCTATTCAATGTTGGAGGCTGGTTTTTCTGCCCCTCACAGACCTGGGAGGAGATGGGCAGAAATGGCATATGAGAGACAAGAGGGAGGTATGGGAAGCAGGGAGATCTCCCGTATGAGCCCTGCCCTGTTTGCTGTGGCTAGCCAGGAATTCTTCCCCTCACAGACCTGGAAGGAGATCAGCATAAATGGCAAATGAGAGGCATTGGTAAGGCATGGGTGTGGCTCTGTCCAAGGGACTCACTGAGGTCCCCCAAGCGGGCCATGCCCAGTTCGATGGGAGTGGCTAGGAGTTCAGCCCCTTACAGACCTGGATGGAGATTGGCAGAAATTGTGATCGGGAGGCAGGGCAAAGTCGTGGGTGTGGTTCTTTCAGAGGGAAGCAGGGAGGTCACCCAAGTGGGCCCTGCCCTGTACAATGGGCTTAGCCAGGAGTTCTGCCTGTTACAGACATGCAAGTAGATTGGTGCAAATGGTGTCCAAGAGGCAGGGGGATGGTGTGGGTGTGGCTCTGTTCAAGAAATGTGGGAAGGTACCCCAAGTGGACCCTGCCCTGTTCAGTAAGTTTGTCTGGGAGTTCTGCCCATCACAGACCTGGAATGAAATCAGTGGAAATGGCGACATACAGGAGGAATGGAGTAGGCGTTGCTGCGGCTCAGTCCAAGGGAAGCAGGAAGGTCCCCCAAGTGGGCCCTGCCCTGTTTAATGGGGGTGACCAGGAGTTATGACTACCGCAGGCTTGGAAGGAGATTGGCGGTAATGGTGTACTGCAGGCAGGGGGCTGGCGTGGGTGTGGTTCTGTTTAAGGAAATCGGGGAGGTCCCCCAAGTGGGGCCTGCCCTGTTTAATGGGGTAGCCAGTATTTTGGCCCCTTACAGACCAGGAAGGAGATTGGTGGAAATGGGGTTCAAGAGGCAGGGGGAAGGCAGGGGTGTGACTCTTTTTAAGGGTAGCGGGGAAGGTCCCTAGCAGGATCTGCCCTATTAAATGGGGGTAACCAGATGTTCTGCCCCTCATAGACCTGGAAGGAGGTTGGTGGAAATAGCATAAGGGAAGCAGCAGGAAAGGGAGGCATGCTTGTGGCTCTCTCCAAGGGAATTGGGGTAATCTTCCAAACGTGCCAAGGCCTGTTTGATGGGTGTAGCAGGAAGTTCTGCCTCTCACAGGCCTAGAAGGAGTTTGTTGAAAATGGCTTATGGGACGCTGGATGAAGGTATGGGTGTGGGTCTGTCCAAGGAAAGTGTGGAATTCCCCCAATTGTGCCTTGCCCTGTTGGATAGGGGTAGCCAGGAATTCTGCCCTGCCCTTCACAGACCTGGAAGGAGATCTGTGGAAATTATGTGCAACAGGCAGGGAGAAAGCATGGCTGTGGCTCTGTCCAAGGGAAGAGGGGAGGTTCCCCAAGCAGGCCCCACCCTGTTTTCTGGGTATGGCCAGAGGTTCTACTGCTCCCAGACCTGGAAGGAGATTGGTGGGAAAGGCCTAAGGGAGGCAGGGGGAAGGTGTAGGTGTGGCTCTGTCCAGAGGAAGTAGTGTGGTCTTTCAAGCCTGTTTGATGTGAGTGAATGGAAGTTCTGCCATTCACAGACCATGAAGGAGATCAGCAGAAATGGTGTATGAGGGGCAGGACAAAGGCATGGGTGTGGCTCTGTCCAAGGGAAGTGGGATATCCTGCAAATAGGCCCTGCTCTGTTTGATGTGAGTGGCCAGGAGTTCTACCCCTCAGGGACCTTGAATGAGATCAGTGGAAGTGGCATACATGAGGCAGGGGAAAGGCATGGGTGGGCTCTGTCAAAGTGATGAGGGGAGATCCCCCAAGGGGGCCCTGCCCTGTTTGATGGGAGTAGCTATGAATTCTGTCCCTACAGACCTGGAATGACATCAGTGAAAATGACATATGGGAAGCAGGGGTATTCATGGGTGTGGCTCTGCCTGAGGGAAGTGGGGAAGTCCCCCAAGTAGGCCTTGCCCTGTTCAAAAGGGATAGGCAGGAATTCTGCCCCTCATAGATCTGGAAGGAGATCTGCTGAAATGGTATGAAACAGGCAGGTGGAAAGCGTGTGTGTAACTCTGTCCGAAGGATGTGGGAAGATCCACCAAGCAGGCCCTGCCTGTTTGATAGGTGTAGCTGTGACTTCTGCCCCTGACGGACCTGGAAGGAGATCCGCGGAAATGGCTTATGGGAAGCAGGTGGAGGGCCTGTGTGTGGCTCTGTACATGGGAAGCAGGGAGGTTCCACAAGTGAGCCCTGCCCTATTCGATGGGAATGGCCATGATTTCTGCCCCTCACAGACCTCAGATGAGATCAGTGGAAATAGCATACTGGAGGCAGAGTAAGACATGGGTGTGCCTTTGTCAAAATGACAGGGACAGATCCCCCAAGAAGGCCCAGCCCTCATCAATGGGAGTGGCTGAGAGTTCTGCCCCTCACAGACCTGGAATGAGATCACCGGAAATGGCGTATGGTGTTGTGCCACAATCACGAGTCCTCCAAAGGATACCAGGGTGCTGAAATCAATGCAAGAACTTGAGGGATTTTATTACCCGATTAAGCAGGGACTCTTCGCACACCCCGACTCAGTGACAGCGGGGCAGAGCCCCCAGTGCTTCGAGACAAGGGTTTTTATTGGTGCTGGGAGTGTCAAAGACTGAGTGAAAGGCAGGAAGACATGGGTGTGGCTCTATCCAAGGTGGGGAAGTCCTGAAAGTGGGCCCTGCCTTTTCGAAGGAGTTAGCCTGCCCTGTTCAATGGGCATGGCCAGGAGTTTTGGCCATCACACAGCTTGAAGGAGATTGGTGGAAAAGGCATATAGGAGGCAGGGGAAAAGTGAAGGACTGGCTCTCTTCAAAGGAAAAAGGGAGGTCCTCCTATTGGGCCCTGCCCTGTTCGATGGAGGTCCCTGGGAGTTCTGCCCCTCACAAACCTCGAAGGAGATTGTTGGAAATGACATACCAGAGTCAGGGGAAGGCATGGGTGTGGCTCTGTCAAAGGAAAGCAGGAAGGTCCCCCTAGTGGACCCTGCCCTGTTAGATGGGGGTGGCTGAGAGTTCTGCACATCACTGACCTGGAAGGAGATTTGTGGAAATTGTGTATGGGAGACAGCAGGCAGCCGTGGGTGTGGCTCTGTCCAAGGAAAGCAAGGAGGTCCACTAAACGATCCCTGCCCTTTCAGATGAGTTTAGCAGGGAGTTCTGCCTCTCACAGAACTGGAAAGAGATCAGTGGAAGTGCCTTTCAGGAGGCAGGGGGAAGGTGTGGATGTGGCTCTGAGTTAAGCAAGGACGTCAGCCTGCCCTGTTTGATGGCGACCAGGAGTTCTGCCCTTCACAAAGCTGAAAAGAGATCAATGGGAGGCTGGGGTAAGGTATGGTATATCTCTATAAAACTGAATTGGGGAGGTCCCTAAAGTGGGCTGTGTTCTGTATAATTAGGGTAGCTGGGAGTTCTGTACCTCATAGACATGGAAAGAGATTGGCGGAAATGGCGTATGTGAGGCAGCAGGGAGTAGCTCTGTCCAAGGGAAGTGGGAAGGACCCCCAAGTGGGCCCTGTCCAGTTCAATGAGGGTGCCCGGGAGTTAAGCCCCCCATAGACCTGGAAAGAGATAGGCATAAATGGCATACTGGAGACAGAGGGAAGGCATGGATGTGGCTCTGCCCAAGGAAAGAGGAGAGGTACTTCAAGCAGGCATGCCCTCTTTGATGGGGGTGACGGGGGCGGGGGGGGGGGTTTCAGCACTTTGCAGACCTGGAAATAGATTTGTGAGAATAGTCTATGGGAGGCAGGGGGAAGGTATGGGTGTGGCTCTGTCCAAGGGAAGTGTTAAGGTCTCCCAATTGGGCCCTACCCTGTTCGATGTGGGTAGCTGCCAGGAAGTGGCATTCAGGGGGCAGGGGAAAGGAGAAGGTCTGGCTCTGTTCAAGGGAAGTGGGGTAGCCCCCTAAACAGGCACTGCCCTGTTCGATGAGGGTGGCCAGGAGTTTTGCCCCTCACAAACCTGGAAGGAGGTTGGTGAAGATGGCATACAGAGAGCGGCTCTGTCCAAGGAAAATGAGGAGGTTCCCCAAGCGGGCCCTGCCCTGTCAGATGGGTGTAGCAGAGAGTTCTGTCTCTCACAGAACTGGAAAGAGATCAGTGGAAATGGCATATGGGAGGTAGGGGTAAGGCATGGGTGTGTTTCTGTCCCAGGGAATTGGGGAGGACCCCAAAGCAGGCCATGCCCTGTTCAATGAGGTTAGCAGGGAGTTCTCTTCCAAACCTGGAAGTATATCAGCGGAAATGGCGTATGAGGGTGTGATGGGTGGGTGGAAGGTGTGGGTGTGGCTCTGCCCAAGTGAAATGGAGAGGTACATGAAGCAGGCCCTGCTCTGTTCTATGGTGGTTGGAGTTCTGCCTCTCACAGATCTGGAAGGAGATAGCAGGAAATGGCCTACTAGAGATGGGAAAGCCATCGTTGTGACTCTCTGCAAGGGAAGCAGGAAGATCCCTCAAGAGGGCCCTGCCCTGTTCGATGAGGGTAGCTGCCAGTTTTACTCCTCTCAGACCTGTATGGAGATAAGAGGAAATTACATACAGTGTTAGAGAGGCAGGGGAAAGGCAAAGGGAAGCTGGGAGGTGTCCCATGTGGCCCCTGTCCTGTTCAATGTGGGTGGCCCAGAGTTCTGCTCCTCACAAGACCTATAAGGAGATCAGCAGAAATATTATAGGAGAGGCAGGAGGAAGGTGTGAGTGTGACTCTGGCAAAGGGAAGCAGGAAGGTCTGGTTAGTGGGCCCTACCCTGTTCCATGGGAGTGGCTGGGAGTTTGGCCCATCTCTGACCTTGAAGGAAATTGGTGGAAATGGTATAGTGAAGACAGTAGAAGGGCTTGGGTGTGGCTCTGTCCAAAGGAAGTGTTGAGGTCCCCCAAGTGGGCTTCCCTTCTTTGATGGGAGTGGCTGGGACTTTTGCCCTTCATAAATATGGAAGGAAATCAGTGAAAATGGCATGTAGGATGTAGGGGGAAGATGTGGGTGTGGCTCTATCCAAGCAAAGCCAGGAGATCCCTAGGCAGTTCTTGCCCTATTTAATTGTGGTGCCAGGATTTTTGCCCCTCACAGACCTGGAAGGAAATCGGTAGAAATGACATACAGGAGACAGGGGAAGGCGTAGATATGGCTCTGTCCAAGGGAAGGGGAGAGATCCCCCAAGCGGGCCCTGCCCTGTTAGGTGGGAGTAGCAGGGAGTTCTGCCTCTCACAGACCTGGAAAAAGATTGGCAAAAATTGTGTTCAGGAGGCAAGGGGAAGGTGTAGGTGTGGCTCTGTCCAAGGGAAGTGGGAAGGTCCCCAAAGTGGGCTGTGCCCTGTTCAATGGTGGTAACAGAGAGTTCTGCCCCTCACAGACCTGGAAGGATGTCAGCAGAAATGGTGTACAGGAAGCAGGGGGAAGGCGTGAGAGTGGCTCCATTTAAGGAGGTGGCTATAAGACCCTGAATCAGGTTCTGCCCTCTTCAGTGGGAGTGGCCGGATGTTCTGCCCCTCACAAACATGGACAAAGATGCACAGAAATGGCGAACAAGATGCAGAGGAACTCATGGATGTGGCTCTATCCAAGAGAAGTCAGGGGAAGTCATGGGTATATCTCTGTCCAAGGGAAGCTGGGAGGACCCCAGATGGGCCCTGCCCTGTTTACTATGTGTGGCCAGAAATTCTACCTCCAAAGACCTGGAAGGATATCTGCAGAAATGGAATATGGGAGGCTGGGGGAAAGTGTGATTGTGGCTCAGTCTAATGGAAGCAGAAGGTCCCCAAAATGGGCCATGCTCTGTTCAATGAGGGTAACCAGAAGTTCTGCCCCTCACAGATCTGGAAGGATATTGGTGGAAAGGGTGTATATATGCAAGGCAAAGTGTAGGTGTGGCTTTATCCAAGGGAAGTGGGAGAAGGCATGAGTGTGGCTCTCTCAAAGGGAAGCGGAGAGGTCCCCCAAGTATGCCCTGCCCTGTTCTATGGGGGTGCCTGGATGTTCTGCCCCTCACAGACCTGGAAGGAAATCAGTGTATGGGAGGCAGAGTGAGACATGAGTGTTGGAATATTAATGCTTCTTGTTTGCATATTTGGACAATTATAGAGTGCAAAAGTTATAGCCTCTATTTAGATATCCTCTATTTCCTCCACTTTGTCTTTACTTTTCGCGCATATGTTTGTATTCAGTCTCTTCTCCATCCGTTATGATCTTGCCTGTAGGTCCAGTGGTAAGAATCTTTGTTTTCTTGACATTAAGATGCAATCTATACTGAAGTCTTTGTTTCTTGATCTTCTGCAACACATGCTTCAAGTCCTCCTCAGCAAGCAAGATTGTGTCATGCACATAACACAGATTATTGATGAGTCTCCCTCCTGTCCTGATGCCACACTCCTCTTCACAGAGTCTGGTTTCACGAATAATTTGTTCAGCATACAGATTAAATAGGTATGGAGAGGAAAATACAACCCTGACAGACTCCTTTCTTAATTTTAAACCATGCCGTGCTCCCCTGGTCTGTTCACACAATAGCCTTGTTGTCCATGTATAGGTTTTGCATCAACACAATTAGGTACTCTAGGACTCTCATTTTTCTCAATGTCAGCCACAACTTGTTATGATCCACACAGTCAATAAAGTACAAATATACTTTCTTCCTGTATTCTTTACTTTCAGCCAGGATCCGTCTGACATCAGCAATGATATCCCTGGTGCCACAGCCTCTTCTAAATCCCGCTTGAACTTCTTGAAACTTTCAACAACTTCTTGATTGGATCCACAATTTATACCCTTAGTAACAGCATTCAGAAAATAAGGAGATGCATTGCACTGGGAAAATCTGTAGTTAGGGACCTCTCCAAATTATTGGGGAATAATTATGTCAGTTTGAGGACTAAGGTACATTTTATTCAGGTCTTTTCAATCACTTGCTATGTATCTGAGAGCTGGACAATGAATAGGAATGACATAAAAATAATTGATGCCTTTGAGCTGTGGTTTTGGAGAAGAGCTTTGAACTTCCAAAAGAACAAACAAATACGTCTTGGAGAGGGTGCAGCTGGTGTGCTCTTTGGAGGCAAGAATGATGAGGTTTCACCTCATATACTTTTGGGCATGTTGCTAGGAGGGGCGCTCTTCCTTGGAGAAAGATATGCTGGGAAGTGTGGAGGGTTGGTGAAGGAGAGGAAGACCCTCGACCAGGTGGATTGATATGTTGACTGATGCAATGGGTTCTTGTGTGTCAGGAAGTGTGAGGATGGCACAGGATAGAACAGGGCTCAAATCTTTTGTTCATAGGGTCACTATCAGTTGTACTCGACTTGATGGATGACACCTAACAACAACAAGGTATTTGTATTAACTGGTCTTCTTTGTATGCATATGGAGAGCTCACAGCATTGTACTTCAGGATAGATCTGTTAGAGAGATGCAAATCAAAACAACAATATGATATATGACCTCACCCCAGCAATAATAGCAAAGTTCAGTAAGTTAGTGAACAACAAATGCTGGCGAGGGTGAAATTATCGTATTTTATAGATGGGATAATGGTGCAGTTGGTATATGATGTTAGAAGTCTCCCATTTCCATAAAAACTTGAAAATGGAAATACCTTGTGATCCAGACATTCCTCTACTATCTTTACTAAAAAAGTAAGAGCTAAAATGATGTATTTGAATTTTGCAAATAAACTAGTATATCTATCTATATCTATATATCGCTATCTCTATATCTAATCTATTATCTATCTATCTATCTATCTATCTATCTATCTATCTATCTGTAAGAGCTGAGAGATGAACAGATATATGAATACCACCCATATTATCCCCAATAACAAAGAATTGGAGCCAACCCAAGTGTTCATAATGAATGAATGAATGGATAGAGAAACTATAGTACATTCACACAATGGAGTACATGCAACATTGAAAAACAATACGGAATTTGTGAAACACTAGATAACAGAAAAATCTAGATGGCATTATGCTGCATGAAGTGAATCAATCACAAAAGGACAAATATTACATAAGATTACTATTATAAAGTGCTAAATTAATGTTTAAACAGAATTTTACTATAATATCAGAAAGGGGAAGGAGGTGTAGAAAAACTAATACATAATGAACACTTATTAATATGAATGATGAGAAAGCCAATATGGAATGAATGGATGTTCAACCATTAAGTATGGTGATTGATGTTATGGAACAAAATGTACATGATATTATTGATTAAAAAAAACATACTTTGTAAACTTTACTCAAGTATCAATAACATTTGGGGGGATACCACAAGATAGACAACATTGCAGACAATCCATTACTCATATGCAAGTCCATGAGAATATGGTAATGTATAATAAACAGAATAAATAAATTATATAGTGTACTAGAATGTGATAAGTATTATGGCAAGAAAATGAACCAGAATAAGAATTACATGGTTGTGTGAGCAATAATTTGAAATTGAAAATAAATAAATACTTTAAAATAAAATACTTTGAAATTTTAAATAAAGTGGTCCTGGTGGACCTCATGGAAAAGGTTGCAAGGAGGCACACTAATACAAAACTTGGAAAAGAGTGAGAGCTATTTGGAGTAGAACCTCTAGGCAGAAGGGGTAGTAAAAGTAAAGACCCTGAGAAAGGTTAGTGCCTACAATGTTGGAGGACCAGAAAGTATGTATGGCTGGAAGGGAATGAGCAAGGGAAAAAGTAATTTCAGAAAATAATGTCAGTGATTGTGTGTGTTGGGACTGGTCCATCCTGTAGTATCATGGCAAAGGTCATGGAAATGACTTTGCTTTTTACTCCCAGCGAAGCCACTTCAGGGTTAAAAGCATATGAGTTATAGTATCTAACTTAGTTCTAATGGATCACTTTGACTATAATGTGAATAGTAAGCCTTGTTGAAGAGTTGAGAGAGGCTAGAGAACGGTGAGTAGGCTCTGTAGTAGTTTTGATGAGAGATGAAGGTAATTTAGCCAGGATGGTAGTAGAGACATGGATAAAAGAATTTTCATTGCTAGCGTCTGTCTGACTCTGGGTATCATTTATTGGGGTGATGAGAAGAGCCTATCTAAGAAGAAATATGAATGCAATTGTAGGAGTTCATTTTCATCAGGAATCTCATGTATTTGAGAGATAAAACCAGTGACACTTAGTTGAGACCTGCCAGTGTATAAAACTTGGTCCTTAGCAACTGGTCGACAAGTAATTTTCATAAGTGACAAGCCTGATTCCTGTTGCTAGAGTGCTGGCAGTATGACTGAAAAGATTAAGTGTGTGTATTCTCTCTCTCTTGCGTGCTCTCGCTCTTTCTCCAGCTAAGAAAGAGCCTACCAGAGCCTTAATGTCTGTTAAGTGCAGAGGAACACCAAGAAAAAGAAATTTTAGAGATGACTTAGGAGAAACTCTGATGGGAATTGTGCTACTAACCTGAAGGTCATGACTCTGGCAGTTTGAATCTGCCATTTGCTCACTGGGAGCTCTGTGCTGCCAAACTGAAGGCGTGTGGTTTGAATCCACCAGCTGCTCTGTGAGAGAAAGATGGGCAATCTTCTTCTGTGTGATATACTATTTCTGAAAACTTGTTGATGGGTCATCTGTTAATAGATTCCAACTTGAAGGTACACAACAACAGTTGCTCATTGGGGAAAAGAGAAACAATCTCTTCCCATATGAAACCCAATAGAGGGTCAGCCATGAGTTAGTTTGGACTTGACGAAAATGAGCAAGAAAACAGGAAGACTGAAGGAGATAGATTTGGACATACCCACCCATACATGGGAACACAAGTCTATATATAAATGACCCTCTTTGCACGTGAACATATGCTCAGATACACTCTCTTATGGAAAACATATACTTAAACTGACCCATATGTATCACTGACATTTTACAAGCATGTAGAGCTTTCACCCATAGGCCCCGTCCACTCCCAGTTTTATCATTCACCAGCCCCTAACTCTTTCAAGTTCTCACTGCAACCAAGTTACTTTCCTCAAACAGGCGGCACATTTTTACACCATGTCATTGCGTTTTCTCTGCTTGGATGGTCTGTTCATTCTTTCTGACCTCTTTCAAAAACTGGTGGTTCCCGCTCACCCCCTACCCCTTGCCACAGCATTGACCCTGCTTAAAGGTTGTTACTTCTCTGTTCATCTCTCTTCTTTACTGGGAACTCACTGAAGCCTTGCTCCCTGGTTCATGACATGCAGCAAATGCTGAATACATTGTTTGATGAATGAAGACCTTAAAAAAGCACAATTTCTTAGCTGGATTTAGGTAGTGACAGGCCCAAGCTAATCTGGCTAAAGCAGACTGGGCCTCATTCTCAGATGGAAGGCAATTGAAGAAGGTTGGAGAACTGTTTGAAATTCCTCTTGCAGCTTCACAAGATGGGGAAGGGTGGCTTCCCTCCTTTTCCAGGAATAAAGTAACTTCTAGAGGATGGGAGTGGATGGAGGGGAGGAGACAAGGAAAAGAGCAATTAACCTGGGATTAATTGAGGGATTTGACAACATGTATTTGGGACATTGCCTATAATGGCTTAATCACATTACAGGCCATGGTACATAATCTGTCCCAGTAGTACCCAGTGTGCTGTCATAAGTATTCCCATTCCAGGATTCTTCAGAATAAAAGCCAGATTCTATGTTCAAGATTTACTGTGATGCCTGGCATATTGTGTCTCCACTGTAGAGACTCCTTGTTTGTCTTGTGAGTGAGATTTGCGTTCTCTAAATGAGCTCATTAGGAGTGTATGGATTTGCAGTCAGGATAAGAATAGGTTCCAGATCTAAGCTCCACCACTTCCTAACTTGGACAAATTATCTAAGCTCTCTGAACTTGAGCTTTTTTATCTGTAAAATGAGGTAGTAACACTTCCCCTTGAAGTATATTTGTGAAAATAAAACAAGATAAACTAAGTGAAAGTGTTCCTTGCAAGTGTTGCTAGCAGAGCCAGGCAATTCTTTCCTCCTGGGATCCAGTACAATTGAGGCCAAAGATGAGGAATACAGAAGAGGTAAGAATAATAGTAACAGCAACAATAATCAACAGCCATCCCTACAACTAACCCGAGTAAGGCATTATGAAGGGAAGGAAGCACTTTCACTTCCATGATCTTATTTAATACTCAGGAAGTAGGCAGATGGATTATTGACAGTCTCTATTTGAAGAAGCCCTTGTGGCACAATGGTTCAGTGTTTACCTGCTAACTGAAAGGTCAGCAGTTTGAATCTGCCAGTCATTCCTTGGGAGATAGATGTGGCAATTTGTTTCCAGGAAGCCTTGGCAACTCTATGGAGTGGTTCTATTCTGTCCTAAGAGTTAAAAATTTAGTTAATGACAATAATTGTTTTATTTATATTGAAGAAATTCCCCTCTACTCCTATTTTGTTGATTATTAAAAGGAAAAGGAAGCAAGTGAAGCTAAGAGAAAAAAGTATTTGCCTCAGTCAACATCTGGAGCTACACTCAAGGAGAGTCCTTGTTGATCTTGGTAAGATGGCCATTCAAATTGGTTGACAGCCTCCAGACTATCAGACAACCTGAGTGGAGTCACTCAGATTTGTCACCTCTTCTTCCTACTGAGGGCTGTCCTAGCGAAGGTTGGGCTGAGGTCTTGGGAGTTCAGAGAAGGTGAGACCTTTAGACCTGGGAGCATCCAATGGTGAATCTCAAACTTCAGAGTTGGGCTGAGTGTAGCTGGAGATGGACTCCATCTATGACTCCTAGGGGGAAATTAATGACTGTCATGGGAGCCGTAGGCTAGGCAGACTGGTGAAAAAAGTAGCTCAGGGACTAAACTAGGCTTCCTCTACTTTCTCCTCTGGTAGTTTATTATCATAATTTGTTAAGCTGTTCTAACTTGTCAGCAGTTGCTTCAGTGTCTGCCTCCTGTTCGCTTTATGGGGGATCCAAAAATGTTAATAGGAGGATTGTCTACGGCAAGAAGAATGTCTGAAAAACATGCCTTCAGTGGAGGAGGCATACAGGCTTTTCTACCTTTCCTGAAATCTCGGAGGGTGCTAGATATGAAAAGAGATGGGATAATTTCTTGACCTCATGCCCTTCTTTGCTGTAGCACAGCTTCAGTCAAAGGGTGACAGGGCCTCTGATGGATGAGATTGGAGATTTGGCTTATAATGGAAGTAGAGGTGGCTGAAATAAGTGGTGGAATGAATAATATTTGGACCTCAGACTGTGGTGGTTAGCCCCAGGTGGGATGTCATGTACCTGTATACAGGAGAAAAACATGAGTTGTTACTCAAAGCAGTCACATTGTACCAGGCTTTAAGTCTCACTTGCATCCCTTTTAGCATCTCACCTTCATTACCATTTCATTTTATAGATGGAAAAACTAAAGTTCAGAGAGGTAAATTAACTTGCTTAAAGTCACACAGCTAAAAAGTAAAAGGTCTGAATTCAAACATAGATCTTGACTGTCTCCAAAGCTCTCAGAGTACCAAGGCTTCTTTGAATAAAAAAATGAGAAAGTCAATTGGAAAGGTGAAACCTTGCTAGCTCTCCAGGACCCTGCAACTGACCTTGACTTTGGTTTCACATCCCTACAAGAAGTGGGAGATGTACAAGAAGTGGGAGGAAGTCAGAATTTTCCAGGTCTGTATTTTATTCCTTACCATGCCCAGTCTGCCAATCAGAGCTATGGCCAAGAAGACTAGTCTAGGAAAGCGTTTTGTCATAAGGGGCTTAGGGAGGCATGATGAGAGACAGAATTGTTTTTGAGAAAGGTAGACATCCAGTACCCAACAAGGTACAACTTTGAGCAAGACTTGGCAAGAGAAGACAAGTCTAAGGTGAAGCTTGGCTCTTAAATCACTGGTCCACTCCTTCCTGCACACTCTGTCACCCTCCCAGGAGCTGGACACCATATACCAATGGGTATATGAATGGAGAAGGCTGGCATGCCTCACCCTGCCCCTGCCCTATGGGCTCTGGGGAAGTTTATTAGAAGGGCTCCCTGGTCCTTCCCTCATAGCTTTTCCCACAATTAGTCATCCTCTCTATGCAAACTGTTGTATAATTATTTGGTCTTGGCACACTCAGGACCATGTAATTAGCTTCCCCCAGCCTCCAACCAGATCTCGGAGTCATTAATGGGTCCACTAGGGGTCTCAGGCAAGAAATCTACATGGCAGTGCATACTTTGTGGCATTTTTGCCCAGGGTAGAGGGTAGCTGGTGGAATTCACTGTGTGGCTCAACTCCTGGACACATCTGTCCCTTACCTTAAGCCCCTGTTCAGCAGCCCTTAAAACGTAAACTGGTCAGTCATAAGGCACAAACCCTTTCATATGCTTTCTTCTATGAGCTTCACAACAGTTCTAGAGAGAGATGAAGTAACTGAGGCTTCGAGGGGGTCAGGATTTCCTGATCATTTAGCTTAGATGTGGTAGAGTCCAGATTGGAATTTAGATTAACTCGTACATTTTATCCCCATGGTGAGCCTTGGAATAGACTGACTTGTGAGAGTAAATACTTGATATTGAGCCAGATGCTACCTTGTGGAGGCTTTCTTGCTCCCAGGGGTCTCCAGAGGTGCATTTTTCCATCTTTGATTTTCTCTGGCAGCCTGATCTTAGGCCACTTTACATCCTCTTCAGGGTCCTTTTTTCAGAGGTTCTTCAAGCCAGCAAGATAGGTAACATTCCTAAGCTTTTATACTTTCAAAGGCATAGCTTACAAGACCCCCTTGGAACTCATGATAGCTTCTATAACTAGAAGTCTTTTACTATATTCTGTCCTAACCTTTGTTCAGGGAGCCTAGACTATGGTGTCCTCCTTTAGGGCACTCTCTCTAGTTGATGTCAGAGGTTCTAGATGCGTATGACACTGATCCTGCTTTGGATAGGACTTGAGGTACATTTACCATGTACCAAGGAGACTTGCTTGGTTAACAATGGGATGTTTTAAGCTATCCAATATAGATGTTCCCTCACCTCGCAGATTTGCCCAGGAATGGTTGTGAAGAGTAAGAGACGTCATTCCGTCAAGTGATAGTGTAGGGCACACTATGAGAAAATTAGTTTCCATTCCAATTCTTAGAGAATGACTTCTGAAACCAATTTTATCTCCCATTTCTCCCAGGACTCTGAACAAAATCCCCACAGATCTACAATGCCTTGCCTCCAGTGAACTTTAAGTTCTCTGTGTACCCTCTCTCTGTTTTGAAGGCTGTACTATTCTGGCTGCAGGGAAATTAGTGTATCCCTTGAAACCCCCTGTTTCTCCTTCCCAGGGGTGGTGACAAGTATGTGGAATTTAATTGGCTGTCATGAAAAGCAGTACTGACATAAATTGGCTATATTTGGCAGGCAGGACCCTAGTATTCCCCTCATCTCTCTAAACCCTTACCGCTTCCCAGGGACTTTATAGATTCTACCATAAGTATTAAGAGCTTGAAGGCCCCTGCCAATTAGGCACTTTTCCCTCCTTTTCTTCCCCTTATGGGGTTTTCTTGGAATTTATGACACTCTACAGGATTAAGGGGTGGGAAGCAGGAGATGGGAAAATGGAAGATGGGGGTGGTGGATGGGGCCTTTCCTAAGGAGAACTGGATGGGGTAGTAGAGTAGGAGATAGGGGTATGAATGTTAAAAGGACGCTTGAGATTAGGCCCAAAAACTGAAGGGGAAGAAATCTTAAAGGCAGGATGCAAAGGTGGCAGGGGGAGGGCTTTGGCTAGGCCAAGAAGGCTGATTTAATAGTTACTATGAGGAGAAATGTGGGGTCAAGATTGGTGGACGATTTATCAACAATCTGCGTTATACAGATGACACAACCCTGCTTGCTGAAACTGAAGAGGACCTGAAGCACCTGCTGCAGAGGGTCAAGGACTGCAGCCTACAATATGGATTGAGGCTCAATGTCAAGAAGACAAAGATTCTCACCACTGGACCAATTGGCAGCATCAGGATGGATGGTGAAGAGATTGAGATTGTACACAACTTTAGTTTGCTTGGCTCCACAGTCAACAGTCTTGGCACCAGCAGCCAGGAAATTAAAAGGCGCATTGCCATGGGTAAGTCTGCTGTTAGGGACCACTGCAAATTACTGAAGAGCAATGGTGTCTCTCTGGAGACTAAGGTGCGTCTGATACAGGCCATGGTCTTCGCAATCACTTGTTATGCATCAGAGAGTTGGACAATGACCAAGGAGGATAGAAGGAGAATTGATGCCTTTGAGCTGTGGTGCTGGAGAAGAGTATTGAGAATACCATGGACTGCTAGGAAATCAAACAGATTTGTCCCGGAAAGGGTTAAACCAGATGGCTCCTTGGAGGCAAGGATTCTGAGGCTCCGTCTAACATACTTTGGACATGTTGTGAGGAGAGACTGGTCCTTGGGGAAGGACATCATGCTTGGGAGGGTGGAGGGACGGCGCAGGAGGGGAAGGCCCTCTATGATGTGGATTGATTCAGTGACTGGGATAATTGGAATGGGAGTGTCAGAGATAGTACGATTGGCACAGGACAAAGCAGACTTTAGGGCTGTTGTACATAGGGTCGCTATGAGTTGCAAGAGACTCGACGGCACACAACAACAACAATAACATGTGCACACTTCGCTGGAGAAGGAAGGGCAATCTCTTCCCATGTGGTGTGTTTAAACTCCCTTTGAAACTCAGTGGAAGGTCAGCTATGGGTCAGTTCCAACTTGACAGCAAACAAAAACAACAACATATGCACACTGGAGGGATGTTCGTAAAAATTTATGATTACGTATTACTGGTGCGACAAGAGTCCAGAATAAGAGCTGCATAGTAAATTGGTCTGTGGGAGGAACTGTATAACAATGAAGGAACTTTTTTTCTAAAGAAAAAAACAAACTTAGGGGGGAGGGAGCTAGGGAGAAAAATGTGCAACAATGAATGGATGGAAATCCAAGTTCTTTATAAAATTACAATAAAATCTTGATTAAAATGAAAACAAAAAATTTGAGGCAATCTAGTGGTATGGCTTGAGGAGAGTTTAGAGTAAGAGGACTTGATTTTTATTCTCAACTCTCCTTGTATGCTTTTGAGTCAGTCAATGATCCTTACTAGACATGAAGTGAAAGGGTTCTCTTCTCAAGCTGGTGTCATTGAAGAGAATTATAGGGGAGGAATCTCAGAGTCGATCACATTACTTCAGAAAATTCATGCTTGGTTTGTACTGTTCTGCCAAAGGCAGCTTGGTATGATCTTGGCCTTTTTCATGCTATCATAATATTTGATTGGCTGATTGGATGTTTTTATACATTAAAATTATGAAGACAAATGAATTGTTATTCCACAAATTACATGTGTTTTGGAGAATACATGTTTGAAATTTTAAGAAACTGTTAAAAGGAGTTCTTAGTGATTCTAAAGGGGACTGTCTGGACTTGGTGAACTAGCATAATGTGGGAGAAGGGGTAGATACTGCAAGGTCATCCTCTGAAATGGTTCTTGAAGCTTCCCTGGTTGGAAATGGGCATCATTTAGGAAATATACAGTTGGTACATGACTCCCAAAATCTGTAGATGGATGTATCCCTTTAGAAAGGAATATCTTGGGCATTTTGGGTCTGTGCTAGTATTTATAGTATCAGCTAGAGGGTCAAACTATTTTCATAGGTTTTGGTTTTTCACTGTGTTCACATTTTCATATGTGTCACTTCTTCCTTGTCTTAAAATATACCTGCTTTCATTTCTCCCCCCCCCCCTTCCAGGCCATGCATGAAACTCCCATTCTTAATGTTTTAAAGTCATCTCTTCCACGTACTGTCCTTGAATCTTTACCTTGGTGTCTCCCAACTCTGTATCCTGTGTCCAGGGTGCATGCCTATTCCCAGAGGTCTCAGTGGAACCATTTATGAGGGCACCTGCTCACTTCCTCCCAAGACTTAGAACCTCTTTTATCTGAGCCAGGTCCTTGTAGGTTAAAATCAGGTCTAGAAAAGTAATTGTTCCCATCCTATCCTTTGTCCTTTAAGACCAGAGTCAGCCAAGAATCGGGCAGCTGATAACCCTTTTCTAGCAGCAAGAACCTGATGGCCAGAACAGTCTGGGAAAAGAACGCTCATTACTGCTCTGTTGTCACCTAGAAGAGAATAAAACAACTTCTGGATTCCCAAAGTTTGTATTTCTGTCATCAGGATTTCACAGCCACTCACTCATGACTTGTTCTGGTTTGTGTTTGAGGGTCTCTGGGTTGGGTTGGGTGTGTGAAAATTCTTAGCTGGCTCCTCTCAGGCACATTTTAAATAAAGTTTAACTTCCACATATACTCTTTTGTCTCCTTGAACAGATGCCACCCGATCCCCAAACTGATATCTTTCTACTGAAAGTGATATTCTATTAGGACTACTATTAAGTACTTATAATAACTACTATTTTTGAGGGCTTATTATGTTCTAGGCATTGTTTAAACACTTTGTTTATAAACTCAATCATTACAACAACCTTATAATATAGGTACCAAAAGAAAAAAAAAAAGCACAAAGCACTCCACCTCAAACGCATGGCCTTTAAATAGGGACCAATTCATCGTTGATCTTCCAATGAATGTTCAAAGGCTGTAAATTGTACAGGAAGAAATTGCCTATCTTTCTTCAGAGCTGCTGGTGGATTAAAAATGTCAGACAGGTGATTATTAACGCAATTCCGTACGTACTTGGCTATTACAGTAGGAACTATTGTTATCTTATTTTACACATAAAGAAATTGAAGCTCAAAAAGGAAAAGTCTCTGGTTTAAGATAATATAGGTACAAAGAGGCAGAGAGAGGTTTCAAATGTGGTTTGAATAGGAATTTTGTGAGTTCATGTTTAAATAGTAATTCTATGCCTCTGCCACATACCATCAGGTGAGATCCATGTGTATAGTCTACGTTTATGTTTCTTGTAAAATGTATTTGCAACAAATAAATTGTTGATTGTGCAAAATTCTATCATCCTATCTCCAGCTTCATTTCTGTCACCAAGTCCATGCTTTCCAACTACTGATCCTTCTTCTCTGTTCCCAACTTTCACATTCCTGTCATCCATCACTATTAATGCATCTTGGTTGCATGTTCGATCGATCTCTGACTGCAAAAGTTGGTAGAAATCATCTATTTCCTCGTCTTTGGCTCTGGTTGTTGGTGCATATATTTGAATGATAGTGATATTCACTGGATTTCCTTGTATAAGTATGGATATTATCCTGCCACTCACAATATTGTATTTCAAAACAGATCTAGAAATGACTTTTTTAACTATGAAAGCAACCCCATTTTTCCTCACCTTTTCATCTCCAGCATCATATGATTCAAAATGTTCCATGCCAGTCCATCTCATCTTGCCAATATCTAGTATATCGATATTTATGTGTTCCATTTCTTAACAATATCTAATTTTCCTACATTCATGGTTCTCACATTCCATGTTCCAACCACTAGTGTCTGCTTATAACTGTTCCTCTGCCTTAGTATCTCCATACTTGAAAGTTCTACATCTGTTGCCCTACCTACTAGTTTAAGTGTGTTCTATTGTATATAGGGTTTTTGAAAGCCTGCTATTTTGGAAGTGGATGGCCAATCCTTCTTCCTAGTCTGTCTTAATCTGTATGCTCAGATTTAGAAAAGTATCTGAGAGACAAGCATTTTAGAACTGCTGGAGAAACTCAGTATCAGCTGTGAAAACTAGGCCTGGTGCTGATTGTGGAACAGATCACCAACTACTCATATGCAAGTTTAAGCTGAAGCTAAGGAAAGTGAAATCAAACCTACAGGAACCAAAATATGACCTTGAGTCTATCCCACCTGAATTTCATAACCACCTCAGGAACAGGTTTGAGGCCTTGAACACTAAGGAGCGAAGACCAGATGAGTTATGGGAAGATATCAAGAATATCATACAGGAAGAGTGCAAAAGGTCATTGCAAAGACTGAGGAAGAAGGAAAGACCAAAGTGGATGTCAGAAGAGACTCTGGCTATTGCACTGGAGCACTGAGAAGCCAAAGCAGAAGGAAGAAATCAAGACATTAAGGAGCCAAACAGGAGATTTCAAAAGGCTGCGTGACAAGACAAAGTAAAGTATTATAATGAAATGTGCAAAGAGCTGGAGTCAGAAAATCAAAGAGGCTGAACTTGCTCAGCATTTCTTAAGCTCAAGGAACTGAA
>NW_006400105.1:299376-302137 GCF_000299155.1 Elephantulus edwardii | reverse complement strand
AAATATAAAAAAAAGAAGATAGAAAAAATATGCAAAGTCATTATACCAAAAGGAATTGGCGGACACAGAAGAATTTAATGAAACAACATATGAGCAAGAGCCTAGGGTGATAAAGGAAGAAGTTCAGACTGCTTTGAAAGAATTGGCTAAGAATAAGGCCCCAGGCATTGATGGTATACCAATTGACATATTTCAACTAACAGATGCTGTCCTAGATGTGCTCACCAAGTTGTGCCAAGAAATCTGGAGAATATCCACTTGGCCAACTGACTGGAAGAGATCTATATTTGTTCACATTCCAAAGAAAGGTGATCCCACACTGAGTGTGGAAATTATCAAACAATATCATTACTATCTCATGCAAGCAAGATACTGCTGAAGATTATCCAAAAATGACTGGAACAGCACATCAACAGAGAACTGCCAGAAGTGCAGGCTGGGTTTAGACAGGGCTGTGGTACTAGCGATATTGTAGCAAATTTTAGATGGATCTTGGCTGAAAGCAAGGAGTACCAGAAGAATGTCTATCTTTCATTGATTACGCAGAGGCATTTGACTGTGTGGATCATAACAAACTGTGGCTGACTCTGAGAAGAATGCGAATCCCAGAACACTTGATCATGCTGATGTGAAACCTATACTTGGACCAGGAGGCAGTCCTCAGAACAGAACAAGGAAACACCGCATGGTTCAAAATTGGGAAGGGTGTATGCTAGGGCTGTATCCTGTCTCCATACCTTTTCAATTTTTATGCAGAACAGGTTATCCAGGAGGCTGCGCTCTACAAGGAGAAATGTGGCATCAGGATTGGAGGAAGAATCATCAACAATCTGTGTTATGCAGATGACACAACCCTGCTTGATGAAACTGAGGAAGATCTAAAGCATTTGTTGCGGAAGGTCAGGGACTTCAGTCTTCAATATGGATTGAGACTCAATATCGACAAAACAAAGATTCTGTACTGCGGTGGGAAAGTCTGTGGTTAGAGACCTCTCTAAAGTGCTGAAGTGCAAAGATGTCAGTTTAGACACTAAGGTGCGTCTAATACATGCCATGGTCTTTGCAATCGCTTGCTATGCATCAGAGAGCTGGACAATGACTAGGGATGATAGAAGGAGAATTGATGCCTTTGAGCTGTGGTGTTGGAGAAGAGTGTTGAATATACCATGGACTGCTAGGAAAAAACAAACAAATTTGTCCTGGAGAGGGTGAAGCCGGGCTGCTCCTTGAAGGCAAGGATTCTGAAGCTTTGTCTGACATACTTTGGACATATAGCAAGGAGAGACCGGTCCTTGGAGAAGGACATCATGCTTGGGAGGGTGGAGGGACAGCACAGGAGAGGAAGACCCTCAATGAGATGGATTGATTCTGTGACTGGGGTAATGGGAGTAGGTGTGTTGGAGATAGTGAGATTGGCACAGGATAGGGCAGAGTTTAGGACTGTTGTACATAGGGTCGCTGAGTTGCAGGCAATTTGATGGCACATAACAACAACAACATGCCTCTGCACTTATGAGGTGCTACTAGGGAGGTAATGGCAAATATCTTTTTTAAAAGATACAAATGATGACATTACACATGGATCTCACCTGGTGGGCTGCATAGGAATCAGATTGACCACATTTGTGGAATAAATAGTTAGAGAAGTTTAATATAGGCAGTCAAAACAAGGCCAGGGGCAGACTATGGGTGAGATCATCAATTACTCATATGCAAATTCAATTGAGGTTGAAGAAAATGAAAATAAGTTCACAGGAAACAAGATGTGATCTTGAATCAATTCCCTTTGTATTTCATGATCATCTTAAGAATAGATTTGAGGCATTGAACACCAATGATCAAAGGCAGATGAGTTGTGGGATATCAAGGACCTCATCCATGAAGAAAGCAAAAGGTCATTACGAAAAAAGAGGAGAAAAAAAATTGAAATGGATCTCAGGAGAGACTAAATATTGCACTGCAGGGTCAAGAAGCCAAAACAAAAGACAAACATGGTAAAATGAAGAGGTGAATAGATTTCACTGGGTAGCTCAGGAGGACAAAGCAAAGTATTAAAATGGAATGTGCAGAGAACTGGAATTGGAGAGTAAAAAAGGAAGAACTCACTCTTCATTTATCAAGCTGAAAGAACTGAAAAACAAATTTAAGCCTTGTGTCACAATATTGAAAGATGCTATGGGCAATATATTGAATGACTCAGAAAGCATCAAAAGTTTCCAGAGTCACGCTTATCTTTGCCGCTCCCAGCCGTGCCAGGACCATGTTGGCAGAGACCACGAGTGGCCCCACCGAGAACCAGGTGGAGATCCTGGAGTACAACTTTAACAAGGTCAACAAGCACCTGGACTCAACCACACTGTGCCTGATCATGGCCGAGGCCAGCCTCTCCGAAGAGGAGACCCAGAAATGGTTCACGCAGTGTCTGGTACAGTGGCAGCAGTCTGAAGGCCTGCCCTCAGAATGCAGGTCCGTGACGGACTAACCTCCATGGTGGCCCCTGGCAGCTGCCCTCTGTGAAGACCATCTGCTGATTCTCTCCTTGGCTTAACCAAGCTGTTTTGGTTTTATAGTGTAGCGTTGTCTATTCCATTGTTGACTGTCCTGCTATGTAACTCAATGTTGTATCTTTTTTAAATGTGTGTAAATGTTGTTGTTTGCTGTTGTTGTTATGTGCTGTCGAGTCGTTTGTGACTCATAGTGACCCTATGTACAACAGCCCTAAACCGTGCTCTATCCTGTGCCAATCTCATTGCCTCTGACA
>NW_006400105.1:282028-298630 GCF_000299155.1 Elephantulus edwardii | reverse complement strand
GTATGGAGATAGGACACATCCCTGGCGTACACCCTTCCCAATTTTGAACCATTCAGTGTTGTCCTGCTCTGTTCTGACCACTGCCTCTTGGTCCAAGTATAGGTTTCGCATTAGCACGATTAAATGTTCCTGGATTCCCATTCTTCTGAGAGTCAGCCACAGTTTGTTATGATCCACGCAGTCAAATGCCTTTGCATAATAAATGAAACACAGATAGGCATTATTCTGGTGTGTAAATAGAAAAGAAAATAATCTTAGGATGCTCTGTGAAGCTTCTGTTTAAAGCAGTGGCTTGGCTGGGAAAGTGGTGTGGCTTGCTATTACTCCCTTTGGGTCACAATGACAGATGGTCTGAAAACCTATCACATTTGCTCTTGACCAGCACCTCCCAGTAGTATTTTACTGCCTCAGCCACGTCGAGCAAGATTGCTGTTGAAAAGATAATAAAACTAAAAGGAGAAAACATTTTCTTCTGAATTTACTTCCCTGAGTCATTTTCCTTATGCTTAATAGAAATACATTGGTGAAATGAGAGAAAACAGAGAAATTATGTGTCATTTCAATTCCAGAGAGCAATTTCTTGGATTGTACCAACATTCTCTTGGAAGGAAACTCATCATGTCTGAAGACAGAAATTCCAACAACTGGTAGTTAAAAAAAGAAAGTAACTATGGGGGAAAGCAATCCCGTAGTCTTGAATTTACCTTATTTAAATGCATTTGTTAAATTTATTTTGCTAAATAAATGCCCTTTTTTCCTCTGAAATTATATACTTCTTAAAATCTTAACTTTTTGTTGATAAAAAAAGAAAGCATCAAAAGAAGATAGAGGCAATACACAGAGTCACTGTACCAGAACGACTTGATTGACATTGAAATCTTTCAGGAAATACAATATGAATAGGAGCCAATGGTAATGAAGGAGGAAGTGAAAGGTGAATTGAAGGAATTGGCAAAAAATAAGGTCCCAGGAATCGATGAGATTACCAATTGATTTGTTTCAATTAACATGCAGACTTGGATGCACTCACCCGTCTATGCCAGGAAATTTAGAGGACAGCTGTCTGTCTGGCCAACTGATTGGAAGAGGTCCGTATTGTTTTCATTCCCAAGAAAGGTGATCCAACTGAATGTGGAAATTATTGAACAATATTATTGATATCACATGCAAGCAAAATACTGCTGCAAATCTTAAAAAAAAAAAGGCTGGAACAGTGCATAGGGGACTGCCAGAATTTCAATCAGGATTTAGAAGAGGCTGTGGCACCAGGAATATCATTGCTGATGTCAGATGAGTCCTGGCAGAAAGTAAGGAATACTAGAAGAATGTCTATTTGTTCTTTATTGACTATTTTACATTTTACTGTGTGGATCATAAGTTATAGCTGACATTGAGAAAAATGGGAATCCCAGAGGCACTTGATTGTGTTCATGCAGAACCTATACCTGGACCAGAAGGCTGTTGTGTGAATGGAGTAGGAGAGACCTGCATGGTTTAGAATTGGGAAGAGAGTACACTAGGGTTGTATTCTCTCTCCATACCTATTCAATCTGTGTGCTGAGCAAATTATCCTAGAAGCTGGACCCTGTGATGAGGAGTGTGGCATAAGGATTGGAGGGAGACTCATCAATAACCTGCATTATGCAGCTCACATAATCTTGCTTGCTTGCTGAAAGTGAGGAGGACTTGAAGCACTTGTTGCAGAAGAGCAAGGAATGCAGCCTTCAGTATGGATTGCATCTCAACATCATTAAAACATATTATTATCATTGGACCGATAGGCAGCATCATGATGGATGGAGAGGAGACTGAAACTGTCAACAGCCTCATCTTGCTTGGATCCACAATTAACACCATTGGTCAGGAAATAAGGAGATGCATTCTGGGAACATCTGCAGTTAGGGTCCTTTCCAAATGACTGAGGGGTAGTCAGTTTCAAGACTAAGGTGTATCTGATTCAGACCATAGTCTTTGTGATTACTTACTGTGCGTCTGAGAACTGGACAATGAATGATGAGACAGGAAAAGAATTGATGCCTTTGAGCTGTGGTTCTGGAGAGGAGCACTGAGCATCTCATGGACGACCAAGAGAATGAACAGATATGTCTTGGAGACAGTGCAGCTGGAGGAAAAAATGATGGGGCCTTGCTTCACATACTGTGGGCATGTTGCTGTTGTTACATGCTATTGAATTGCCTGTGACTCATAGCAACCCTATGTATAACAGCTCTGAAGCCTTCTCTGTCCTGAGTCAGTCTGACTGACTCCGACACACCTACTCCCATTGCCTTAATTCTATATCAACCCATCTCATCCAGGGTCTTCCTCTCCAGTTCTGTTCTTCCACCCTTCTGAGCATGATGTTCTTTTCCAAGGATTGGTCCTTCCTGGCCACATCCCCAAAGTAAATGAGACAGAGCTTCAAAATCCTAGCCTCCAAGGAGAAATTTGGATGTGTTGGTAGGAAGGGCTATTCTTTGGAGAAGGACATGATGCTAGGAAGGGTGAAGAGTGGGTGGAGAGGAAGATTCTCAACTAGATAGATCAACATGGTAACTGTTGCAGTGGGCTTTTATGTGTCAGAAATTGTGAGGATGGCACGGATAGAACAGGGTTCAGATATTTTTTTGATCGTGTCTCTATGAGTCATACTTGATGGTGCTGATTCTGGTGGCCTAGTGGTAAGAAGCTGTGCTGCAATCCCAAGGGCATGCCATTCAAATTCGCCAGCTACTCCATGAAAGAAGCCTGGACAATGTCCTCCCATGTGTTTAAATGCATCTGAAAACCTGATGAAGGGTCAGTTATGAGTTGATTCCATCTGGACAGCAAACAACCACAATTGGCTTAACACCAGATTGTGCTAAGAAATCTGGAGGACCACTATCTTGCCAACTATCTCTAAGAGACCAATATTTATTCCCATTCCCCAGAACAGTGATCCAACAGAATGTGGAGATTATCAAACAATATCACATGCAAGCAAAATCTACTGAAGATTATACAAAAATAATTAGAACAGTACATTGACAGAGAACTGCGAGAAATACAAGCTGGGCTTAGTGGAGGCACTAGGAATATCGTTGCTGATGTCAGATGAACAACATGTTAACAACTCAAAGGCTGCAGTTCAAATCCCAAGCTACTCCTTGGGATAAAGGTGGGCAATCTCCTTCTATGTAATGATTAGAACAATATATGTTGTGATTATGTGCCATTGAGTTGACCACAACTCATAGCAACTCTATGAACAATAGCTCTGAACCCTGCTCTATCCTGAGCCAACCTCACTGTCTCTAATACATCTGATCCCATTGCCACAGTCACTGTGTCAATTAATCTCGCCCAGAATCTTCCTCTTCTGCAGTGACACTACCCTTCCAAGCATGATGTCCTTCTTCAGAGACTGGTCCCTCCTGGCCACATGCCCAAAGTATGTGAGATGGTGCAATGGAGTTCTAGAATCCTTGCATCCAAGGAGCAACCTGATTCTACCCTCTCCAGAACATACCTGTTTGTTCTCTTGGTAGTCCATGGTATGTTCAATACTCTTCTCCAGCACCACAACTCAAAGGCATAGAGTCTCCTTCTGTTATCCTTACTCACTCTCCAGTTCTCAGATGCATAACAAACAATTGAGAAGACCACAGCTGGGATCAGCCACACCTTAGTCTCTAGACTGATATCATTGCTCTTTAGCACTCTGGAGACATCCTTGATAGTAGATTTCCTAATGCAACTCATCTTTTAATTTCCTGACTACTGGTGCCAAGAGTGTTGATTGTGGATTTAAGCAATATGAAATTGCTAACAAACCTCAGTATTTTCTCCAGCTATCATGATGCTGCCAATTGGCCTAGTGGTGAGAGTCTTTGTTTTCTTTTTCTTTTTTTTTTTCTTTTTTGAGAGTCTTTGTTTTCTTGATGTTGAGATGCAATCCATTTTGAAAACTGCACTCCTTGGCCTTATGCAGCAAGTACTTCAGGTCCTCCTCCATTTTGGCAAGCAAGATTATGCTGTCTGCCTAATGCATGTTGCTGTTAGGTGCCATCGAGTCTAGCATGACTCATAGCAATCCTATAAACAAAAGATCTGAACCCTGTTCTATCCTGCACCATTCTCACACTTCTTGATGCACAATAGCCCATTTCAGCAGTCACCATATCAGTCCATCTGGTTGAGGGTCTTCCTCTTCCTTGCTGGCCCTACACCCTTCCCAACATCATGTCCTTCTCCAAGGAAAAGCACCTACTAGTAACATGTCCAAAGTATGTGAGGCAAAGCCTCATCATTCCTGCCTCCAAAGAGTACTCTGGCTGCACTATCTCCAAGACATATTTGTTCATTCTTTTGGCCATCCACGGATGTTTAGTGCTCTTCTCCAACATCACAGCACAAAGGCATCAGTTCTTTTTCTGTCATTCTTATGCATTATCCACGTCTTGGAAGCATAGCTAGTAATCAGAAAGACCATGGCCTTAATCAGACACACCTTAGTCCTCAAACCTGGCATCACTACTCCTCAATCATTTGAAACAGCCCTAACTGTAAATTTTCCCATTGCAATGCATCTCCTTATTTCCTGACTGCTTGTACCAGGGGTGTTAATTGTGGATCCAAGCAAGATGAAGCTGTTGACAGTTTCAGTCTCCTCTCCATCCATCATGATGCTGTCTATTGGTCTAGTGGTAAAAATATTTTTCTTGGTATTAAGACACAATCCATACTGAAGCCTGTATTCCTTGATCTTCTGCAACATGTGCTTCAAGTCCAAAAGAACCAAAGAGGAAGAAATTGATAATTTTTACCAAACTTTGCAGTCTGAAATTGACAGAATATGCAATCAAGATGTGTTAATGATAATTGGTGACTGGAATGGAAAAGTAGGAAACAGTGAAGAAGGAACAGTAGTTGGAAAATAAGGACTTGGTGATAGAAATTAAGCTAGAGATAGAATTACTGAATTTTGTATTTACAATGATTTATTCATTGTTAATACTTTTTCTAAAAGGCACAAAAGAGGACTCTACACATGGATTTCACCTGGTGGGCTGCACAGCAATCAGATGTGTGGTAGAAATTGGTGGAGAAATCACTGGAGAAGTTGAATAATGGCAGTCAAAACTAGGCCAGGGCCAGACTGTGGGTCAGATCATCGATTACTCACATGCAAGTTCAAATTGAGGCCAAAGAAAATGAAACTAAGTCCACAGGAACCAAGATATGATCTTGAATCAATTCCATCTGAATTTCATGATTGTGTATATATAAATTAAGGATAATATATATATATATATATATAAATGTTGATTGCCTTTGAGTCGAACACAACTCATAGTGACCCTATGAACAAAAGGCTTGAAGCCCCTCTACAACTATTAACATTTATCAAAGTTCATAGAGTTTCATAGAGTTCATAGAGGCATGTTATTTACGGAGTGGATGCCACTCCTGCTTCATATATATGAGTGTGTATATGTGTGTGTGAAAGAGAGATGCTTATTTACCTATCTCAAGAAAATATTTCACAGGCTTGTAGAGGCTAACAGATTCCAGGTCCATAGATTTCCTGATTCAACGTCATCCCCTGACTCATAAAACTGTAGAGATTGAAGATGGTTGTCAGGTAAGGTAGCAAACTGCTATCTTTGAAAGTTCATGAATTCACAGTCACAGGTAAGATAGGACACTGGTTTGATTAAAACAATACCAACAATTGTTGAGAATACATAGAGTACTATGGGTATTCCATCATTAGACTTTTTTGGCCATCATGCCACTCTCATTTCTACCCGTTGATTTTTGAACATGTGAATCCTGGCTACTGAGAATAAGCTACATATATTGGATATTGATCTTAAGTATGTATAGCTTCCAGGGAGGGCCAACAATGAGTCAGTTTTGACTCCTTGGTAGTGAGTTTGATTTGGAACACATTGACCCAAATCTGCAAAATATTGTAATTTAATTGGTTGCATAATTGTATTTTTAGAGGTTCACTTCATAATTCCATCAAGCCAGGTGCTTTGTGATGATCAAGACCATGATAAGATGAATGAATCTCATGAGCATGAGTCCATGATCATATTTCATTTGCTGTGAAATGAGTCCCTTGATGTGAAGTGATGTGATATGAGATTCCAAGATGATGGTAAAGATACTGTGAAAGACCATAATACAACATGGTGTGCCCCAACAGAACCATAACATTAGTCTTAGCAGAAACATTGCATACAGAGAATACAGATCCATATCCAGAATGTCTATTACAATAAGAGCAAAATTCTTCCCTTTCCATGATAGGTAAGTTGGTTTTTGTGCCAGTGAGTTGGAACTGACCCATAGCGGACCCTCCAGTAGGTTTTCAGAGGCATTAAGTCACGTGGGAGGAGATTACCCACCCTTCTCCCTCAGAGCAGCTGGTAGATTCAAACCACATGCCTTTGGGACTGTAGCATAGCTTCTTAGCACTAGGCTACCACAGCTCTTTGATGGAGTAGTTGTTGTTAGGTGCCATCAAGGCAAGTATGACTCATAGTGAGCCTATGAACAAAAGATCTGAACCCTACTCTGTTGTGTGCCTTCCTCACACTTCCTGACTCTCAAGAGCTCATTGCAACAATTACCATGTCAATCCACCTGGTTGAGGGTCTTCCTATTCTTCACTGACCCTCCAGTCTGCCTAGTGTCATGTCCTTCTCCAAGGGATAGTCCCTCCTAGCAACATGCCCAAAGTATGTGAGGCAAAGCCTCATCATTCTTAACTTCAAAGAGCACTCCTCCAAGACATATCCGTTTGTTCTCCTGGCCATCCATGGGATATTCAGTGCTCTTCTTCAACATCACAATTCAGAGGCATCAATTCTTCTGTCTTCATTATTCATTGTCCAGCTCTCAGTTACATGGCAAGTAATAGTGAAGGGAAATTCTCCAAATGGTCAGAACTTCAACCAGTGCACCTGGGATGAATTTTCTTCCCAAACCAATGAGGCCCATCACACATTGTGCCACATTTTGAGTTGTGGGGGAGAACAGATGCAATAACTTTTCTTTCCGTTTATTTTCTTTTTTAGTGAAATGTGAAAATTTACAAATCACATTAGCTTTTTCAGAAATCATTCATAGGCATTGACTTTTTTTAGGCATTGATTATAGGCATTGAGTGTTTCAATTACTTTTTACCATGATAAACCCTTACTGTGTAACTTCATCCACCTTTCTGTTTTGTTTTCTCCCTTCTCCGTTTTTCTTCTCCCTCCCCAACTAATCTGAAGTGTACATCTTGTCCCATATTGTTAATTGTAATCACATGCAAGCAAGATTCTGCTGAAAATTATCCAAAAACGTTTGGAACAATATATCAACAGAGAACTTCCAGATGGGCAGGATGGATTTAGAAGAGGTCGTGGTACTAGGGATATTATAGTTAATGTTAGATGGATCTTGGCAGAAAACAGAGAATACCAGAAGAATGTCTATCTGTGCTTCATTGACTATGCAAAAGCTTTTGACTGTGTGGATCACAACAAGCTATGTATGGCTGACTCTGAGAAGAATGGGAATTCCAGAACATTTGATTGTGCTAATGTGAAACCTATACTTGGACCGAGAAGCAGTTGTCAGAACAGAGCAAGGAGACACTACATGGTTCAAAATTAAGGAGGGGGTCCATCAGGGATATATTTTGTCTACATACTTTTTCAATCTGTATGCAGAACAGATCATCTGAGACGCTGGAGGAATGTGGCATCAGGATTGGTGAAAGAATCATCAACAACCTGTGTTATGTGGTGACACAACCCTGCTTGCTGAAACTGAGGAGGACCTGAAGTGCTTGCTGCAGAGGGTCAAGAACTGCAGCCTTTAATATGGATTGAAGTTCAATATCAAGAAAACCAAGATTCTCACCACTGGGCCAATTGGCAGCATCAGTGTGGATGGTGAAGAAGATTGAGATAGTTAACTGCTTTAGTTTACTTGGTTCCACAATCAAAACTCTTGGTACCAGCAGCCAGGAAATCAAGAGACAAATTTTATTGGGAAGGTCAACTGTGAGGGACCTCTCAAGCTTACTGAAGAGCAATGATGTCAGGCTGGAGACTAAGGTATGCCTGATCCAGGCTATAGTCTTCACAGTTACGTGCTATACATCAGAGAGTTGGATGGTGAATAGGGATGATAGAAAGAGAATTGATGCCTTTGAGCTGTGGTGCTGAAGAAGAGTGTTGAGCATACCACGGACTGCTAGGAGAACAAACAGGTTTGTCCTGGAGAGGGTGAAGTTGGAATGCTCTTTGGAGTCAAGGATTCTGATGCTTCGTCTGACATACTTTGGGCATGTTGCAAGGAGGGACTGGTCCTTGGAGGGGGACAGCATATTTAGGAGAGTGGAGGGACAGCGCCGGAGAGGAAGACCCTCGATGAGATGGATCGATTCTGTGATTGGAGTGGTGGGAATGAGTGTGTAGCAAAGGATAGAAGGGCGTTTAGGGCTCTTGTACATAGGGTTGCTATGAGTTGCAAGTGACTCGATGGCACATAACAACAACAACAATACACGTACTATCTGATTGTCCATTCGTTTCAGACTCAACTTCCCTTCACCTATTATAATACTGGAATTATTTATTCCTTTCCTCCACTCCCACCTTGTTTCTCCCTGCCCCAGTCAGCTTATTTTTATAATAGATAGTACACAACGTGGATGAGTCTGGAAGACATTATGCTTAATGAAATATCTTAGTCACAAAAGAACAAATGTTATCCTTCTCTTTAGATGAAATAACTTGACTTTTTCCAGCTCAATGGATTAAAAGATATTTCACTTAAGTGGAAGCACCTAACTTTTCATCAGCTTAATTTCCAACCCTTTGACATGCTAAAGTATTACTGATAGGTCTAGAATCACTGACATCACTTTCTTATTAATCAAATCAGCATAATGGCAAAAGTGTAATGAACCAATATGGTGTCTTATGGAAGAAAAAATAAAAATCCCTATGACCTAAATTCCTGTCACTCACAATGTTATACTTCAAGATGGATCTAGAAATAACTTTTTTTACTATAAAGGCAACCCCATTTTTCCTTGTCTTTTCATCTCCAGAGTAATATATCATATGGTCATCAGACTCAAAATGCCCCATGCCAGTCCATCTCATCTCTCCAATGCCTAATATGTCAATGTTTATGCGTTCCATTTCTTTCTTAACAATTTCTAATTGTCCTTCATTCATGGCTCTCACATTCCATGTACCAATCACTAGGGTCTGCTTACAGCTGTTCCTCCTCCCTTGTGTTTCCATACTTGATAGTTCTACCTAGGTTGAGAGTGTTCACTGCTTCACTTTGCTCGGCTCCACAGTCAACACTCTTGGTACCAGCAGTCAGGAAATAAAAAAGCGTATTGCGATGGGAAAGTCTGCTATTAGGGACCTCTCAAAGGTACTCAGGAGCAACAGTGTCTCTCTGGAGACTAAGGTGAGCCTGATACAGGTCATGGTATTTGCAATCACTTGTTATGCATCAGAGAGTTGGACAATGACTAGGGAGGACAGAAGGAGAGTGGATGCTTTTGAGCTGTGGTGCTGGAGAAGGGTACTGAATGTACCATGGACTGCCAGGAAAACAAACAGATTCATCTTGGAGAGGATTAAACCAAGCTACTCCTTGGAGGCAAGGATTCTGGGGTTTCGTCTGACATACTTTGGACATGTTGCCAGGAGGGACGGGTCCTTGGAGAGGGACATCATGCTTGGGAGGGTGGAGGGACAGCGCAGGAGGGGAAGACCCTCTATGAGATGGATTGATTCGGTGACTGGGGTAATCGGGATGGGTGTGTCAGAAGCGGTGCGGTTGGCGCAGGATAGAGCAGGGTTTAGAGCTGTTGTGCATAGGGTCGCTATGAGTCGGAAACGACTCGATGGCACATAACAACAACAACAACAACAACAACAATGACCTAAATTATGACATAGTGCTAGAAAGTTGATATTTCCCTGAGGTAGGACCATGAAAGTGTATTAATGACCTTGCTAGTTGAGGCAAATTGCTTTTGATGATCCAAAATTGGAATGGAGATAAAGACATTTAGTCAAATCAATAGCTGCATTCTATGAGGTATATAAATTTGTTGCAGCAGTGAAACCACATTTGGATCAGCCCCTGCAATTTAAGTCACTACTTGCTTAAATTTACAACAATCAACTGCCATTCTCCAGAATTCACTTTCTTTTCCACAGGCAAAATAGGTGAGTCTCTAAAGAGGAAAAAAAAAAGAAAATGGACATAGGGCACAAGGTCATGAGTGTCTCTCTGAGAGGGCTGGAAGGAATGACAATAGCACAGCCCCTTTCTTCCCTAGAGCAGAAAGCAGATAGAGTCCATAGACTCACAGACTCACAGTTATGGTACCAACAATGAGGTTTATTATGGAAGGAAGTTGGAGAGTGGGATAGGTAAAAAGTACTGCCCAATGCAAATCCAAGTTTTATCCAAGCAGTCCAAAGGCACCGCTCCTCAATTAATCCAGGCTTTGGTTTAAGTTCAGTCGTCAAATCCGAATAATCCAGTAAGGTTTGCCTCAGAGTAGTTATAAGTCAATTTCTCTCTCAAGCATCTTGCAAGAACTGTGGCCAGTACAAATGCAAGAAGCTTCACATCACACCTTGTCACATTTTATCCACAACAATGCCACAGTCTCTCTACCACCAGGGTCTCTCTCTCACCGGGGTCTTTATGTCACAAGTCTTGTTCACCTCAAGTCTTGCGTCTTGCTGCCCAGTGTGGGAAGCCTCTTATCTTAGTCCTTTAGCTGATACTGATTGCAAGAGCATGTGTCTGCAGTTAAGGTAGCTGAAGACCAGAGGGTAAATGGCTTAAAAAAAAAAAGCAAGTCAACTTTCATTTGAACACCACAGTGAGTTAAATGGTGCTGTACGTTCTTCAAGCCCTTGATGGTGGCATTAATATCTCCAGTTTCTCCAGGAATTTGGTATTGCTTTTGGTTTACTATTTTGTAGGTAAAGCCAGTTCTAATAGTGTCCACTTGACTTTTCCTACCATGGTAGCTCTTAGCAGCAGAAAGATGGGCAATCTCCTCCCGTGTGATTTACAAACTTAACTTAAACTTAACTCTACGGTTAGCTATGATTCAACTTGATGATAATGAGTTGAGAATAAGCCTTACTCTGCATGTTGGGGATACAATGTAGGGATTCTGCTGGTTGCTAGACATGTCTATTTCAATTACACATTCTGGAACTGGGTAAAATAACTACAGGATGTGCTCAAGGAGCCACTATTTGACTGACCTGAGATAAGATTCCATTAATAATTGGACTTCCAAGCTCCCCTCTCTGGCTGATGAGTTATAGTCATATTTTGGGTCTCCTGAAATTAGTGTCAATTCAGAGCCAGTGTCTAGTAATCTTCCAAAAGCCTTTACTTTCCCGTATTGAATAGTAACTTTTATATACATTATATTCATTCCCACATATATTCTTCTTGTTTCTGTTTCTTCATATTTAAAAATAAATCAAGCTGTACTTTTTTAGTGTAGCATACTTCTTCCTGGGTCAGAATTTGTACTTCCTTTTTTTTTAAAAGGATTTCTTCCCTGCCCCATATTTTGGGGCTCATTGAGAGCTCTACTACAGTGAAATTACAGATAACATACGTTTAGGTTAATCGCATTAAATGTTCTGTTGGCTGAATTTTAGAGGTTCAATGTCCCCTTATTGTATATTGCTATTCTCTTTCCAGAACTTGTTTAATAATTTTTCTACTTTCTCCCCTTACCAATTTAATTTGTAAATTACATCATGTTCTAGGTTGTTAATTGCAATATATGTGTTTGATTGTATACTCACTTCAGATTGATGTTCCTTTCACTTATGCCATTATGGGAATTATCTATCCATTCTTTTCCTACTCTCCCCATCATCCCTCCCATCATCCTATTTTGTATCAGTGGTCTTATACAGTATTTGAACTTTTGGACTGAGTTCTTTCACTAAGCATAATGTCCTCCAGACATTACTTCTTGTGTAGTATTTCACAAGTCCCTTATTTTTTCCAAAGCTGCATAATATACTACATTATGTGAACATACCACAATTTCTCTATCTAGTTGTGTTGATGAGTACTTGAGTTGCTTCCATCTCTTAGCTACTGTGAACAATACTTCAATAAACATGAATGTGAAAGCATCTGTTTGTGTTGCAGCTTTTATTTCTTTGGGGTACATTCCCAGTGGTGGAATAGCTGAACCAAATGGTATTTCTGTTTTCAACTTTTGAGGAAACGCTAGGCATTCTTTCATAACAGTTGTACAATTTTACACTCCCACTACCAGTGCATGAGAGTCCCAATCTCTACACATCCTCACCAACCTTTGTTGTTTGCTGTACTGTTGAACTTTGCTTTGTTGCTGCAGTGAAACTATTGCTTATTATTGTTTTGATTTTCACCTTTCTCTGGTGGCCTAGTGGTAAGAAGCTGTGTTTCAATGTCAAAGGCACATGGCTCAAACCCACCAGCTGCTCCACAACCCTGTTCCTGTGCAATTTAATGCCTATGGAAACCCCTGGAGGGTCAGCTATGAGTTGATTCTGACTGAATGGCACACAACAAGAACAACAGTAGCCAGAATAGGCAACATCATGATTGCTGTTGTTATGTGCTCTCAATTATGACTCATAGTGACTCTATGAGCAATGGCTTTGAAACTTGCTTCACCTTGAGCCAACCTCACCCATTGCCACAGTCCCTGTGTTAATCTATCTCATCCAGGGTCTTCCTCTTCTGTGCTGATCCTCCACTACTCCAAGTATGATGTCCTTCTCCAAGGATTGGTGCCTGCTGACAGTATGCCCAAAGTACGTGAGATGGATCTTCAAAATCCTTGCCTCCAAAGAACTACTTGGTTTTACCTTCTTCAGGACAGACTAATTTGTTCTTTTGACAGTCTGGTATGTGTAATACTCTTCTCCAGCACCACAACTCAAAGACATCAGTTTTTCTTCTGTCACCCTTATTTACTGTCCAGCTCTCAGATATATAGCAAGCAATTGAGAAGACTATGGCCTAAATTAGGCACATCTTAGTCTCTAGACTGATATCATTGTTCTTTAATACTCTGGAAAGGCCCTTGATAGTAGATTTACAAATTGCAGTTTGTCTTTTGATTTTCTGACTGCTAGTGGCAAGGGTGTTAACCGTGGATCCAAGCAAGATGAAATTGTTAACAACCTCAATCTTCTATTCATTTATCATGATGCTTCCTATTGGCTTAGTGATGAGGATATTTGTTTTCTTGATGTTGAGCTGCAATCCACTTTGAACACTGCAGTCTTTGATCTTCTGCAGCAAGTGTTTCAAGTCCTCAGTTTTGACAAGCAAGGTTGTGTCATCTGCATACTGCAGGTTGTTAAGGAGTCTTCCTCCAATCCTGGTGCCATATTCTTCTTCATAAAGTCTAGCCTCTTGAATGATCTATTAACAATATAGATTGAAAATTATATGGAGAAAATATACACCCCTGATGCATTCCTTTCTTGATTTTGAACCATATTGTATTTTCTAGCGTTGTACTGACAACAGCCTCTTGGACTAAGTATAGGTTTTGCATGAACACAACCAAATGTTCAGTATTCTCATTCTTCTCAATGTTAGCCACAATTTGTTGTGATCCACAGTCAAATGCCTTTACATAGTTGATAAAACCTCCTTCTGGTACTCTCTGCATTCAATTCAGATCCCTCTGAAATCCACAATGATATCCCTAATGTCATGTCCTCTTCTAAACCCAACTTGTATATCTGGAAGCTTTTTTTTCGACGCCCTGTTCTAGCCATTTAAAAATAATCTTCAGCAAATTTTTGCCTGAATTTGATATTAATGTTTTATGATTTCCATATCTTATTTGATCACCTTTATTTTTGGACTGGGAGTATATACAGATCTCTTCCAGTCAGGTTGGCCAGGTATCTGTCCTCCAGATTTCTTGGTGTAACAGATCCAGGGCCACATCTGTTTGTTGAAATATATCAACTGATATTCCATCAATTCCTGAGGTCTTATTTTTTGCTGGTTCCTTCAGAGCATCTTGAACTTCCTCTTTTATATTTCCATTGTTTCTTTTAAAATAATATTTTGTATTTTACATTATTCTTCATTCATATTGTATTTCATACAAGCATTCCCTTGCACTATGTTTTATAAAATCAATCACTATTGGACCTTGAACATCATTACACAATCTTTTCAGGTCCCCATTGGGTCCTTCCCATTTTCTTCACCCCCTCCCTCCACCCACCAAACTGTGCAATTATTTGGTTTGTCGCTACCCATCCTCATGTCTCTGCTCCCACCTCATCCCTCCTTAGTCCTCCATACATGTTTTAGTAGTTACCCTTCTATTTTTACAATAATGGTCTTATGCAATATTTCTCCTTATGAGACTGAGTTAGTTCACTTAGCATAATGCTCTCCAGTCTCTCCCAAACTATGTAGTATTTTTCAAAATCATTGCTCCTAAATGCTCATAGTATTTCATCATGTGAATGTACCACAATTTCTCAATCCATTCAGTTGGACCTTTGGGCTGTTTCCATGATCTTGCCATGGTGAATAACACTGGTATGAACATTAGTGTACAGATCAATGTTTGTGTTTCAGTTTTAATTTCCTCAGGGTATATTTCTAGTAGTGGAATAGCTGGGCCATATTAAGTTTCTATGTTCAACTTTTTGAGGAAATGCCAGACTGTCTTCCAGAGTGGTTGCACCTTTTTACTATCCCACCAACGGTTTGAGAGTTCCCACCGCTCCACATCTTCTACAACTTTTATTGCTTGTTGAGCTGCTAAACTTTGCCACTGCTACTGGGGTAAGATTTGTGGCTTTGATTTGCATCTCTCTTAGTGCCAGTGATTTTGAGCATTTCTTCATGTGTCTGTTTGCCATCTGAATGTCCTCCTCTGTGAAAAGTCTTTCCATGTCTTTTACCCATATTATAATTGGGTTATCAGTCTTTTTCTTCTCGAGACCTAGGTGTATCAAAATTTATTATGAGACCTATGTCTCAGATGGTATTGCCAAATTTTTGTTCTCGGTCAGTAGAGGGTTTTTTTCACCCTGTTGTAGAAGGTTTTGATGAACATGGAGATAAACTCAATGTGGATCAGAGACCTGGGAGTAAAGCCCAAAACCATAAAGTTCATGAGAGACAAACTGAGACCAAACTTAGAAGGCCTCATCTATGGTATAAAGAGGCTGACAAATACAACCAGAATTGCACGATCTGGAGAGGAGAAAATTGTAGTGCCCATCAATAAATGAATGGATAGAGAAACTATGGTACACAATGGATAATGTGCAGCACTGAAAAACAAGGAACTCATAAAATATCCCACAACAAGGGTGACCCTGGAAGACATTATTCTTAGTGAACTATCTCAGTCACAAAAGGACAAATATTGCATACCACCAGTTATTATACAGGCCTGATATGAGGGTTGAAAAGAAACTAAGGCAGGGAGGGGGGGGTTTAAATAATGAATACTACATTGGAACAGATGAAGGAAAGAATTGTTTAAAAGGAATATATGAATAGGCATTATTTGTATGACAACAGTCAAGAATAAGAAGTACATAGCAAAGTGGACTTGGGAGGAAGTGGGGGGAGGAAATTATGCAACAATGAATGAATGAAAATTCAACTTTTCTGTAAACTTTTGTTAAAATAATTATAAAAAAAGAGTTTGCAAAAAAATTGATGAATGGGACTGCCTAAAGATTAAATCTCTGTTCTCATCAAAACCTTTTCCAATAAGAGAAAAAGAAAACCTATCAATTGGAAATAAACATTTGGCAATACTAACTCAGACAAGGGTCTCATAACAAAACTTTACAGAATCCTACAGGACTTCCAGAAGAAAAAGACTGATAATCCCATTACTAATTGGGCAAAAGACATGGAAAGATTTTTCACAGAGGAAAACATTTAGATGGCCAGCAGACACATGAAGAAATGCTCAGAATAACTTGCAATAAGAGATGCAAATCAAAACAGCAATGAGATACCGTATCCTAGTAGCAGTGGCAGTGTTTAGAAATAAATGTTGGAGAGGATGTGGAGAGGTGGGAACTTTCATACGCTGTTGGTGGGATTGTAAAATAGTGCAACCACTCTGGAAGACAGTTTGGTGTTTCTCAAAAAGTTGAACATAGAAATTTCCTGATACAGTATTGCACTATATACCCCAAGGAAATTAGAACTGAGACACAAATGGAGATTTTTACACCAATGTTCATAGCAGCATTATTCACCATTGCAAGAACATGGAACAGCCCAAATATCCAACCACAAATTAGTGGATTGAGAAATTGTGGTACATTCACACAATGGAATACTATGCAGCAATTAGGAGCAATAATTTTGAACAATACTATATAACTGCAGCCTTCAGTATGGACTGAGGCTCAATGTCAAGAAGACAAAAATTCTTACCACTGGACCAATCGGTAGCATCAGGATGGATGGTGAAGGGATTGAGATTGTTCACAGCTTCAGTTTGCTCAGCTCCACGGTCAACACTCG
>NW_006400105.1:275337-281728 GCF_000299155.1 Elephantulus edwardii | reverse complement strand
GTTAAACCAGGCTGCTCCTTGGAGGCAAGGATTCTGGGGCTTCGTCTGACATACTTTGGACATGTTGTAAGGAGAGACAGGTCTTTAGAAAGGGACATCATGCTGGCTAGAGTAGAGGGACAGGGCAGGAGGGGAAGACCCTCTATGAGGTGGATTGATTCAGTGACTGGGGTAACCGGGATGGGTGTGTCAGGGACAATGAGATCAGCACAGGATAGAGCAGGGTTTAGGGCTGTTGTACATAGGGTCGCTATGAGTCGCAAAGGACTCGATGGCACATAACAATGACAACAACAATAACAACAACAACAACAACAACTATATAACTTGGCAGAGATTGGAGAGCATTATGGTGAATGAACTAACTCAGTCTTATAAGAACAAATACTGCATAATACCAATATTGTAAAAATAGAAGGACAACTAGTAAACATGTATGGGAACCCAGTGGGGAAGAGGTGGGAGCAGAGGGATGAGGATGGATAGCGGTGAAATCAGAGGGTTGCACTATTTGGTGTGTGGAGGCAGGGGGTTAAAGGAAATAGAAATATCTAGTGGGAACCTGAATCTACAGGGTAATAGTGGGCATATTCCAATGGTGGTTAATTTTATAAAACCCATGGAAATTACGGTTTGAAACACAATGTAAATGAAGAATAATATGAAACACAATGGATAAAAACTTTGTAAACAAAGCAATATAAAATAAAAATGTAAAAAATTGTCCAAGTGAATTAACTCAGTCTCATAAAGAGAAATACTGTATAAGACCATTTCTGTAGAATGAGTAATAGGACCCAAGGTGGGGAGGGGGTAGCAGAGGGGTGAGGATGGGTGAGGGGGCACTTAATCATAGGGTCACACAGTTTGATGGGTGGAGGGCTCCAGCTTGAGACATGCCAAACAATTTCTTCCATTTTTACTTTCTGACTCCAGCTCTTTGCACATTTCATTATATTATTTTGCTTTTTCTTCTTTAGCTGCTCTTTGTAGTCTTCTGTTCAACTTGCCAATAGTTTCATCTTTCTTAGATGTACAATCAATATCCTTGGTACCAGTCATCAAAACACCAGGAGACATACAGCATTGGGAAACTCTGCTGTCAGAGTCCTATCCAAAGTTGTGAAAAACAACAATGTCAGTTGTTGTGAAGAACTGTTGTTCTTCACAACAACAAATAGCAGTCAGGAAACCAAAAGATAAATTGTATTAGGAAAATCTGCTGTCAGGGACTTCTCCAGAATACCAAAGAACAATGCTGTCAGTCTGATAGGTATGCCTGATCTAAGCCATGGTCTTCACAATTGCTTGCTATGCATCAGCTGGATAATGACTGAGCCTAAGACAAGAACAATCGATGTCTTTGAGTTGTGGTGCTGGAGAAGAATACTGAACATACTGTGGAAAGCAGGTCTGTCCGGAGGGGGTGAAACCAAGCTAATCCTTGGAGGAAAGGATTTTGAAGTTTACATACTTTGGGCACGTTGACAAGAGGGACCAGTCCTTGGAGGAGGATATCATGCTTGAAAAGATAGAGGGAAAGCTCAAGAGTGGAAGATCCTGGTTGAGATGGACTGACTCTGTAAATGGGGTAGTGGGGGTAGGTGTGTTGGAAATAGTGAAATTCGCTCAGGATAGGGCATGGTTCATAGCTATGGTACATAGCATTTGCTGTGAGTCGCAGGTGATTCATTAGCACATAACAATATTTACTTATGGGTAGATCTGGTGCCCCACTGGTAAGGAGTTGTGATACCAATCCAAAGGCTTGTAGGTTAAGTCTAGCAACTACTCTGTGGAATAAAGTTGGGCCGTCTCCTTTTGTGTGATTTACATTCTCTGAAAACCCACTAGAGAGTTAGCTGTGTGTCAGTTCCAACGTGAAGGTACCTAACAATAGCATTTACTAATGGAGTTCTGTTCTGTTGTACATAGGGTTTTCGGAGGCCTCCTATTTCAGAAGTGGATGGCCAATCCTTCTTCCTAGTCTGTCTTAATCTGAATGTTCAGATTTAGAAAAGTATCAGACAGACCAGCGTTTTACAGAAAAGTTAAAGATCTATCCCTTATTGTGGAGTTAACCAGTGTTGTCCCTGCCCCTGGCACACGTGTCTTTACTCACTTAATTCCCTGCTCCCCCATCCGCCAGGATACCCATCCACTTCTACCCACTCCCTTCAACATCCATCTCCCGTCGTCCCGCCATTGATCTGATATCTTATATCTGAAGCTTCCTCGGCTTCTGTGATTCCAAATACCTTGACTTCTGACAGTTTCTTATGCTGTGACTAGTGTCTCTTAAGTTCAGTGGCAATGCTTTCCTATTCTCAAGGGGAATGCCTTTAATCTCTATTGAAAATAATGTTGGCTCTTGGTTTGTGCATGTACTTTTCATTATGTTGAGGAAATTCTTCTCTATTCCTATTTTATTGAGTGTTTTAATTAGGAAGTGGTGTTGGATTTTATCAAAGGCCGTTTTTTGCATCAATTGTTAGGATCATGTGGTTTTTGTTCTTTGCTTTGTTAATGTGCTGAGTTACATTGTTTTTCTTATGTTGAACCATCCTTGCATACCTATTATGAATCCCACTTGATCATGATGAATTTTATTATAATTATTGTTATTATTAATTTTATTGAAGATTAATTATATTTCTTTAAAAATTTATTATATACTGGTTTGCCCACAAAGGTCATTGTTGTTAAGTGCCATTGAATCATAGACGACTCATAGTGACCCTATGAACGAAAGACCTGAACACTTATACAACTTTCATCATTTCTCTAAGTTCATAGAGTTTCCGGAGGCAAGCTATTTCAGTAGTGGATGTCACTCTTGCTTTCAAGCTTACTTTAATTGGGGAGCTCCACCAAACACTATCCACCATGGGTAACCATTATCACATTTGAAACGTCAGTGTCACAGTGTTTAGCATCACAGCAACCATGAGTTACCTCTATACAGCAAATTGACAGACCAGTGCTATACCACTTACAAAAAATGACCAAAAACAATTCCCGTTTCCTTTCCTCACCTCTCCCTCTACCCATCAAATTGTGCAACCCTATGATTACCCCCTTGGTCATCCGCACCCCTCTGCTCCTACCCTCACCCCCCTTGGATCCTCATACCCTTTTAAAAAATTTTTAAGTGTTCTACTTTTGTACATTTAATGACAATATTTCCTTCCCCTTGTCCCATATTATTTTTAAATTTTTATTTTGTATTGGTTTGCTCAAAAAGTTCATATGTATTATGTTTCACACTATTCTTCATTCATATTTTGTATCATACAATCATTCCCATGTCGCCGAGTTGCCCAAGACTCATAGCGACCATATGTACAACAGCCCTAAACCCTGCTCTATCCTGTGCCAATCTTGTCCCTGACACACCTACCCCCATTTCCCTAGTCACTGAATCAATCCATCTCATTGAGGGTGTTCTTCTCCTGCACTATCCCTCCACTCTCCCAAGTATGACGGCCCTCTCCAAGGACTGGTCTAGCCTTGCAACATGTCCAAAGTATGTCAGACAAAGCTTCAGAATCCTTACCTCCAAGGAGCAACCTGGTTTAGCCCTCTCTAGGAAAAACCTGTTCGTTCTCTTAGCAGTCCATGGTATATTCAATACTCTTCTCCAACACCACAGCTCAAAGGCATCAATTCTCCTTCTATCATCCCTAGTCATTGCCCAGCTCTCTGATGCATAGCAGGCACACCTTAGTCTCCAGACTAACATCAATGATCTTCAGAACTTTTTAGAGGTCTCTGACAGCAGACTTTCCCAATGCAATACATCTTTTAATTTCTTGGCTGCTGGTGCCAAGAGTGTTGATTGTGGAGCCAAGCAATCTAAAGCTGTTTACGATCTCAATCTCTTCACCATCCATTACAATGCTGCCAATCGGCCCAGTGGTGAGACTCTGTCTTCTTGATATTGAGCTTCAATCCATATTGAAGGCTGCAGTCCTTGACCTTCTGCAGCAAGTGCTTCAGGTCCTCCTCAGTTTCAGCAAGCAGGGTTGTTTCATGAATTATGTTTTATAAATCAGACACCATTGCAACTTGCCCATCAATAACTAATCTTTTCAAGTCCTCACTGTATACTTCCCATTTACTTCACTCCCTCCCATTGCCCACTAAACTGTACAACCCTTTGGTTTTGACCCTACTCATCCTGTCTTCTATGTTTCTACCCCTTCCCCCACTGGGATCCCCGTACATGTTTTATTAGTTATCCTATTTTTACAATAATGGTATTATGTAGTATTTTTCCTTGTAAGACTTAATTGGCTCAGCTTAATGTTTTCCAGTTTCTCCAAAGTTATATATTATTTTTTTTAAAAAATAATTGCTCTTGAATGCTTCATAGTATTCCATTGTGTGAATGTACCACAATTTCTCAATCCATTCAGTTGTACTTGGATATTTGGGCTGTTTCCATGTTCTTGTGATGGTGAATAAGGCTGCTATGAACATTGGTGAACAGAGCTCCATTTGTGTCTCAGTTCTAATTTTGAGGGGGTTTATTCCTACTAGTGCAGTAGCTGGGTCATATGAAGTTTCTATGTTCAACTTTTGAGGAAATGCTTAAACTGTCTTCCAGAGTGGCTGCACCATTTTACAGTCTGACCAATGTTGTATGAGAGTTCCCACTACTCCACTCCTCTCCAAAATTTATTACTTGCTGAGTTGCTAAACTTTGCCACTGCTACTGGGGTGAGATGGTATCTCATTATGGCTTTGATTTACACCTCTCTTAGTGCCAGTGATTTTGAGCATTTCTGTTGAGCATGTGCCTGTTAAACATGCAAGTATTCCCTCTGTGAAAAGTCTTTCCATGTCTTTCACCCATTTTGTATTTGGGTTATCAGTCTTTTTCTTCTGGAGGCCCACCCAGTAGTGTTCTGTAAACTTTTGTTATGAGTTATTTCTGAGGTGGTATTGCCAAATATTTGTTCCCAGTTGGTAGGTTTCCTTTTCACCCTGTTGAAACAAGTTTTCAATGGGCATGGAAATATAATATTTACAAACTCCTATTAGTCAATTTTATCCTCTCCAAATTGTGCACTTCTGGCTTTATTTGGTAGTCTCTTTATACCATAGACTAGGCCATCTAAGTTTGACATAAGTTTGTTTCTTATGAATTTTATGGTTTTTGTCTTTACTTCCATGTCTCTCATCTGCCTTGAGTTGATTTTTGTGTATGATGTGAGATGTGGAGCCTATTTCAGCTTTCTGCAGATAGCAGTCCAGTTTTGTCAGCACCATTTCTTGAATAGGTTGTCATTTCCTCATTGGATAGGTTTTATTTCCTTATCAGTTGATGGATTCTTTATTCTGTTCCATTGGTTTATGTGCCTGCCATTGTACCAGTACCATACTCTTTTGGTTACTATCACTGTGTAGTAGGTTTTTGTTTGTTTTTAACAGGAAATAAGCATCAGTTTAATGTGTTTATGTGCATGAGTACACACTTGCAAAATGTGGTTACCGAGATACAAACTTAGAATGTTCTTATGCTTTTCACCTTTAGTTGCCTCAGTGCGTTACTGCTTTCAAAGAGTAACTGCTGACCTTGTTCACTGACTGTGGGTATTGTGGCACAGTCAGTCACCAGGTTAGGGACATGCATCAGATTGACCTTTAAAATTGTTAGCCATCCAGGTTATTTTAGAAAGGTTGGTATGAGGCATTGGTATGAGGCAAAGGTTGGTATGAAGAGGAATCAGAGCTTCTGCCCAACTGTTAACCCTGAAAAATAAAGGACCCTGGTCAGTGAGCAGAGAAGGGTGAAAGCTGCAAAAAACAAGACTGGAGTTGCTCCTATCATTGATGTAGTTCAATCGTGTTACTACAAAATTTTGGGGAAGGGAAAGCTCTCAAAGCAACATGTCATTGTGAAGGCCAAATTCTTTAGCAGAAGAGCTGAGATGATTAAGGGTGTTGGGGAGGCCTGTGTCCTATTGCCTCAAAACTTACATGGAGGTTGGCTAAGTGAATGTTTTTCCCTTATGGAAAAAAATAGCACTAAAAAGATTTTTTTTAATTTTTTGTTTTTATTTTTTTTTTAATTTCAATGAACATCTACAAAGATTTCAGAATTCCATTCATTCATTGTTGCACTTTTGATCCAGCTCATGACATATTTTCTAACTTGTCAATGGGCTTCTGCAGCTTCTAGAAAATTATTCCAAATTTCTTCACTAGATTTCATTTCTTTGTTTGTAGTCCTCCAAGCAGAGTACTTGCATTCTTGTCCTTTGGGAAACACACTGTTGGTGGGAGTGTGAAATGGTGCAATCACTGTGGAAAGCATTGTGGCGCTTTCTCAAAAAGTTGCAAATAAAGATACCATTTGACCCAGCAATTCCACTACTGGGAATAT
>NW_006400105.1:274242-274829 GCF_000299155.1 Elephantulus edwardii | reverse complement strand
GGGGGGGTAGGGGGGAGGGGTTTGTGCGGGGAGAAGGGTGCAATAATGAATGAATGGAATTCCAAAATCTCTGTAGATGTTCATTGAAATGAAAAAGAAACAAACTAAATTTAAAAAAAAGAAACATGTTGCATTTTGGAACTGAGGGAGGGTCTGTTTGAACTTTTGGTCCTTTCTTCTTTGTCTTCATCTTCATCTTCGTCTCCTCTCCTTCTCTTTTTCCATCTCCTTCTTCTCCTCCTCCTCCCCATCCTCCTCCTCCTCTCCATCCTCCTCCCCTTCCCCATTCTCCTCCTCCTCCCATCCTCTTCCCCCTCCTCCTTCCCCTCCTTCTCCTTCCCCTTTCCTTCTCCTCCTCCTCCTCCTTCTTCCCCTCCTCCTCCTCTCCTTCCACTTCTCCTTCCTCCTCTTCTTCCTTCTTTCCAGCTGTCCCATCTCTATCACCATCTACATCTTCTTCATTATCTCTTTCTCTTCAATGCTTGTTTTTCCAAATGTTTTGCTACCTTATCAAATGAGGTTAATTCTTTAGCAGTTTCTTGTTGCCCTACAGGAGTCCCTTTTCTCTTCTACTTGTTCCTTTCCCC
>NW_006400105.1:272103-273422 GCF_000299155.1 Elephantulus edwardii | reverse complement strand
CAGCGCAGGAGGGGAAGACCCTTTATGAGATGGATTGATTCGGTGACTGGGGTAATCGGGATGGGTGTGTCAGAGGCGGTGTGGTTGGCGCAGGATAGAGCAGGGTTTAGGGCTGTTGTGCATAGGGTCGCTATGAGTCGGAAACGACTCGACGACACATAACAACAAACATCCACAAACAGGGAACATTTCCCCACTTATTCATGTCTTTTATTGTGTCTTACAGAAATGTTCTATAATTTTCTATGTACAGGTCTTATGTGTCTCTAGTTAAGTTCATTCTCAAGTATCTTAATTTCTGGCTGGCTATTGTAAATATTATTACTTTCTTGGTTTCTCTCTCTGTGTTCTCTCAGATTTTGGATTTTGATCTTGTATCCTGCCACTCTACTAAATTGGTCCACTAACTCTAACAGTTGTTTTGTTGAGTCCTTGGAGTTTTCTGTGTACACTATCATATCATCTGCATAGAGCAGCAGTTTAACCATCTCTTTGCCAATTGGGATGCCTTTTATTTCCTTCTTTTGTTGTATTGCCCTAACAAGTACTTCTGATAAAATATTGAATAGAAATGGTGATAATGGGCTTCCTTGTCTGTTCCCTGTTCACAAGGGAAATACTTTTAGTCTTTCTCCATTGAGAATGGTATTGGGTTTTGATTTAGTATATATAGTTTTCACTATGTGGAGGAAATTCCCTTCTATTCCAATTTTGCTGAATGTCTTTATCAAGAAGAGGTATTGAATTTTGTCAAATGCCTTTATTTCATCAGTTGCTAAGGTCATATGGTTCTTGTTATTTACTTTGTTAATGTGGTGAATTATGTTGTTTTTCTTATGTTGAATCATCCTGGCATACCTGTTCTGAATCCTACTTGATCATGATGAATTTTTTTGTCTTTTTAAAAATTATTAATTTCAATGAACATTTACAGAGATTTTGGATTTCTATTCATTCATTGTTGCACTTTTCTCCCCACCCATCCCACCCCCACCCCAAGTTCACTCTTCTACTTGAAAAGCAAAAGAAAAAACTCCTTCATTGGTATACAATCCCCCCGCCCCCACCTCCACCCAGCTTATACTCCACTCTGCAACCCTCATTCCGAACTCTTATAATAATCATAATGCCCTAAAATATATTACATGTAAACTGTTCTCTCCCTCATCGGCTTCAACGCAGTATACATAATTTATCCAGTTTCTATCAGTCTTGCCCCCACCCTGATGTAAGCCTCATTCTACAGCAATGGCACCATACAGTATTTGTCCCTCTGTGACTGAGATATTTCACTCGGCATAATGTCCTCCAGGGTCACC
>NW_006400105.1:268017-271958 GCF_000299155.1 Elephantulus edwardii | reverse complement strand
TGTCAGTTATGATCTCTTTGGGGTATATTCCCAGTAGTGGAATTGCTGGTTCAAATGGTATCTCTATTTGCAACTTTTTGAGAAAGCACCACACCACTTTCCACAGTGGTTGCACCATTTTACACTCCCACCAAGAGTGAATAAGGGTTCCAGTCCCTCCACAACCTCGCCAGCATTTGTTGCTTGCTGTCTGTTAAATTTTGCTATTTTGACTGGGGTGAGATGATATCTCATAGTTGTCTTAAATTATTTTTTTAATGTGTTTTTGGATTCTGTTGGCTAGGATTTTGTTAAGGATTTTTGCATCCATGTTCATGAAAGATATTGGTCTGTAGTTTTCTGTTTTGGTTACAACTTTGCCTAGTTTTGGTGTTATGAGGAGGATTGAGTCAGTGACTGGGATAATCGGGATGCGAGTGTCAGAGATAGTGCGACTGGCACAGGACAGGGCAGAGTTTAGGGCTGTTGTACATAGGGTCGCTATGAGTCGCAAGCAACTCGACGGCACATAACAACACAACAACAACAATGTCTCTGGGAATATTCCTCTTTTTTCCATTTTTTAAAGTAATTTAAGTATATTGGTGATAAATCTTCCTTAATATTTGGTGGACTTCATTTGTGAAGCCTTCTGGTTCAGGACTTCTTTTTTTTTTAATTTATTTTTTTTCTTAAATATTGACTTTTGGATATGTTGTTGTTGTTGTGTTCAGGACTTCTTTTGTTGGTGAGTCTTTTTATAACCTTACAAGTTATTCTTTTCTGACTGATCTGTTGATGTGTTCTAAATCTGTTCTTATCAGTCTGGGTGTGGCATAAGTTTCAAGGAATTTGTTCATTTACTCTAAGTTTTCAAATTTATCAGGTTATAGCTTTTCATGATATTCTGATATTATAGATTTCATTTCCTCTGCTTCTCTTGTGATGTTACCTCTATTATTAATTGAGTTATAAATGTCACCTCCCTTTTTTTCTTCTGTTAATTTTGCCAATGGTTTGCCAATTTTATTGACCTTTTTGACAAACCAGTTCCTGCTTTTGTTGATGGTTTCCACTTTTTCTATTTTCTGTATCATTGATTTTTAGCTCTTATTCTTTTAATTTCTTTTCTTCTAGAGGCTTTGGGGTTAGAATATTGCTCTTTTTCTATTTTATGAAGGTATTGAGTTTGATCTTTAACTTTACTTCTTGGTTTTTTATGTGTGCTCCTATTGCAATGAACTATCCCTAAGGACTTGCATCCCAGAAATTTTGGTACATTGTATTCTTAAATATGGAATGCTTCACAAATTTGCTTGTCATCCTTGATCAGGCGTCATGCTAATCTTCTCTGCTGCCAAAGTGATCACTGTATGCGGTATTTTCATCATTTGTTTCAAGGAACTTTCACTTCATTCTTTGTTTCTTCTATAACCCAGTTGTGTTCTAGCAGGGGGTTATTTAGCTTTCATGTTGGTGGCCTTATAAGCTTTGTCCTCTTGTGATTTCTGGTTTTATGGCATTGTGGTCTGAGAAGATACTTTGTATTATTTCAATGTTTTGGTGTTTGTTTTTTTATAAATAATTAGTTGAGGCTTGCTTTGTGCCCTAATATGTGATCAGTTCTAGAAAATGTCCCATGTGCACTTAAGAAGAAAGGAAATTTAGTTTTAATTGGTTGCATGCTCAGAATACATTCACAAGATTGAGTTGGCTGAATGTGTAGTTTAGATCTTCTGCATCTTTGTTAAGTTTTTTTTCTTTTCAATAATTTTAATGAACATTTAGAGAGATTTTGGATTTCCATTCATTCATTCATTGCTGCACTTCTCTCCCCGCCCAGCCCTCCCTGCTCTCTCCAGTTCACTCGTCTCTGGAAAGTAAAAGAAACACTCCCTCCCTGGTACACAATCCCCCCACACCCCTCCCACAACCCCAAGTACATTCCACTATGCAACCTTAATTGTGGGCTCTTGTGATAATCATAATACCCTACCATAAATCACTTTTAAATTATTCTCTCCCTCATCTGTTTCAGTGCAGTGTACACAATTTATCCAGTTTTTCTCAGTCTTAGCCCAACCCTGTTATCAGTCCCATTTGACAGCAGTGACACAATGCAATATTTGTCCTTTTGCAACTGAGATATTTCACTCAACATAATGTCCTCCAGGGTCACCCGTTTTGAATAATATTGCATGCGTTACTTGTTTTTCAATGCAGTGTAGTATTCCATTGTGTGAATATACCACAGCTTCTCTATCCATTCGTTTGTTGATGTTGACCTATCCTTTGGTGAGAGTGGTGTGTTAAAGTCTCTTAGGTCTATTGTCTAGTTCTTTCTTTAAGTCTGTTAACAGTTGTTTTATGTATTTAGCAGGTCTATCATTTGGTGCATAACTTTGACTAATGTTCTTCTTAGTCTACTGTGCCTTTAATCATTATATAGTGCCCTCCCTTATATTTTTTTTTATGGTGGTTTTCATTCTGAAGTTTATTTTAACAGAGACTAGAATCAGTTTTGCTGCTTTTTGTTAGATGCCATTTGGTTGGTATACTTTTTTCCCAGCCTTTGATTTTTAGTCTTTCCCTTTATTTCTTAGATATGTTTCTTTTAGACAGCATATAGATGGGCTTTGTTTTTTTTAATCCATTCTGCTACTGTGTTTCTCTTGATGGGTCCATTTATTCCATTCACGTTAAGTATGATTATTGACATGCCAGGTTTTATCATTGACTTTTTCTGTGTTTCTTTTGTTGTTGTTGTTTCTTGTTACTATGGTCCGTCTACTTTGCTTTCATATGTCTGTTTTAAGGACTTTCCCTTAAAAGTCCTTGTAGGCTTGGTCTTTTTTTATAAATTCCTTAAGTTCTTTCTTTTCTGCAAAGGATTTGATTTATCTTTCTTATTTGATGGAGAACTTTGCTGAGTACAGGACCCTCAGTTGACAATTATTTTATTTCAACTTTCTGTATGTATATGCCATCCCACTATCTTCTTGCTTGCATGGTTTCTGCTGAAACTCAGAAATTAATATTATTGCTTTGCCTTTGAAAGTGACTCTTGTTTTTCTCGTGCTGCTTTTATTCTGTCGTTATCTTTTCTTTTGGAGAATTTTACTATGATATGTCTTGATGTTTTCTTTTTGGTCTAGTTTGTTTTGTGTCTGCTGAGCTTCTTGAATGTAGATTTCTTAGGTCATCATAATACCTGGGAAATTTCTTCTAGTACTTCTTCCACAATTTTCTCAGTGATTTCCCTGCCTTCTTGTATTCTGGAATTCCAATAATATGTTTGTTGTTCCTTTTTATGTCACTCCAAATGATTCTAATGTTTTCTTCAATTTCTTATGACTCATCTCTGATTTTCTTCTAGTATGTTTCCACTTAAGGTTCTTATCTTCCAGTTCAATGGACTCTCTGCCCCATCTCTTCAGTTCTTCTTTTTTTTTTTTCCTTCCAGCATGTTGGACATTTCTGAAATGTTGGTCTTAATATTCTGCATTGCATTCCCATGTATGTCTATTATTTCAAGTACTGTGTTGGCTGTACTCTATCTTGTGATGATTTTTTTTAATGTACTTGTACCTCTTTATCTGTAGTTTCAATTCTTTCTACCATCTTATGCATTTTCTTCCTCAGTTGTGCAAGTTCCTCCTTGTCAGTATATTTCTTATGGCTCATGTCTCTGTAGTGTTTGCTTTCTTAGTGGTTTCTATTGTTTCTTCCATCATTTACACCTTCTTCTGGAGCTATTCAGATAATTTCTCTTCAATATATTTCTTCTGGTTCTCTACGTCTAGGGTTGTTGTTGTTGTTATGTGCCGTCGAGTCGTTTGCGACTCATAGTGACAATATGCACAGCAGCCCTAAATCCTGCTCTATCCTGCGCCAACCGCACTGCCTCTGACACACCAATCCCGATTACCCCAGTCACTGAATCAATCCATCTCATAGAGGGT
>NW_006400105.1:231275-247415 GCF_000299155.1 Elephantulus edwardii | reverse complement strand
GTTCTGGCAAATTTAACTATGATATGCCTTGATGTTTTTCTTTTGGGGTCGAATCTATATGGTGTTCACTGAGCTTCCTGAATACATATACTCTCATTCTTCATTATATCTGGGAACTTTTCCTCTAGTAATTCTTCCACAACTTTTTAAATGCCTTTACTTGCTTCTTCCTTTTCTGGGATTCCAATGATGCGCATGTTATTTTTCTCTTGATAGTTTCCCACACTATTCTTAGGTTTTCTTCTTTTTCCTTCTTTTCTGAATCTGCTTTTTGCTCTAGCAGATCAGTGGTGACAATTTTGCCTTCAATTTCACTGATTCTATGTTACATCTCATCAACTCTGCTCATATGTCCCTCCATCATGTTGACAGCCTCTGAAACATTGGACCTTATATTTTGAATAATGGATTCTTGTTTTTCCAGTGCCACTAATGCCTCATTTGTTTCCTCTGAAATGTTCTGCATTATTTTTTTGAGCTCCTCCTTGGTTTTGCTTGTAGTATCCTGTAATTCATCCAGTTTGTCTTTCATCCATTAGATATATTTGGTCCCTCCTCTTTAAATTCTGTGTCAGAAAGTTCCATGAGACTTTCTGGCTTCAGGAAATTCCCTGATACTGTATCACCCTTTGTGAGTGACATCTTGCTTTGCTCTTGTGTATTGTGTGGTATAGTTTGCTTTCTTCGAGACATTGATATGTTCTTTATCTGAAGACAATGCTCTTGAGATCATTTGGGCAGCTATTGAACTTGTGTGTTTCTCTGAATTTCTGACTTCAGAGAAATGTCAGTTCAGAGCCTGCTAAGGCAATCTCTTGTCGGTAAGACAGGTCAAGGTGCTCCCGATTAAAGGTAAGTTGATTGCCCAGACGTGTAGGCACTGGTGTTGAGCCAAATGGGGTGAGGCAGGCAAAGGGTTGGGGTGATCACAAGGACAGGTCAAACACTTGGGGGACCTTGCTCAAACCTCTGCTGTCTGAGTATGCTCACGATTGGGGTCCCTACTCAAATTCCTCCTGTCCATTTCCTACCCAGTGCTTTTCTCAGCATTCCCTGCGTAATGGCACTTCCACATGTGCCCTCACACAGCAGCCCCTGATCCAGCAGAGTCCTGGATCCAACAGGATTTGAAAAGTTAAGGTCAAATTCCGCAGACCCACTAGCCTTTGGCTGGTCTGCAGAGTCCACAGAAGCCAGCCATTGGCTGGCTCATTTCTGGCCAGTTGGTGTAGCCCAAGAGAGCTTGGTTGGCCAAATTCCCCACCAGTGGGCACGCCCTTAGGTGCTCTCCCAGGTCACACAGCAATGCCCCAGTAAACCCAGTCAGGATCCTACCAGCCTTTCTCCTGCCAGATTAGTTCCACAGCAGCTCAGCTGATAGCTCCGGGTGATGGCTGGATCCGCGGCGGTGCCCTGAGGTCACAGGGCTGTGGTGGTGGCTGAGGTGCGTGGTTGTGGAGCTGCAAGTTGGGGGGTGGGGGAAGGGGGATGAAGCAAGGGACTGGGGGGGGCAAAGGAGTACAGGGCTTGGACACTACCACCAGGAGGCAGGGGGCGGGGCTTGGGTGCTACTGGGAGTTTATGCAGCAGCACCCTCTGTGGTGGAGTCATGCTGGCGTGGCCTGCAGAGGGGTCACACAGTGGCGGCTAGTCATCCCTCCTCTTGAGTTCCACGGTGGCTGGCAGACTGTTGCTCCTCTCGGTTCTCTTAGAAGCTGGGGGCAGTCGGTTGCTCCTGCCCTGTGTGTGGTTGAATTTCCAGCTCCCAACACTTAATTTTTATAAGACTTAACCAGTCATCAACAATCTGGTTGGACAATGCTGCACCATCATCAAAAGGGCATTTGAGAACATGGATGCCTTTTTTTTTTCTTCACAAGAGCAGTGTTGTAAGTTGCTTCACATACTCTTACTATCATGGTAACTCCTTATTTCTTAAGTTCCTCTATAAATTTGTTTACGGTTGCCCTGGTTAGATTGTGTGTAATAAGAAATCTCATGTTCTTGTATATGACTTCTACAGGAGATGGGCCCTTGTTAATTAAATTAAAAACACTTAAGAAGGTTATGATGGAATTTTTAAAGTGAATACAGAAATTATGTAAAGAAACTGAAGTCTATGTCAAAAGACTCCACTTGAAAATCTCAGTGCTTTGAGTATGATGTTGGGAGTAATGGAAAATGAACCTCCTAACAAGAAGCAGCAATTCTTCAACCGAGTAATACTGAGGCAATAGAAACGAAGTGCACTGAGGTTTACCCCATCCAAGTCAAAACTCCTGAAAATTGCTCTGTGGATTTTAAGTCAACACTTCTGTGTCCGGGTTAACCACTCTTATGGGGACTTCTTGATGGAATAGTAATGAATTTCTACAATACCTGGCAGTAATCTTCATTGCCCTTCAGAAACTCCATAAATGTGTGACCAAGAGCACCACAGAACTGAGGAATATGTTTACTCTTTGATGATTGTGGCCTAATCATACAGCCGGTCCCGAGGCAGCAGAGACATAGGTGGTGGCAGTGGCAGCAGCTTCAGGGCAGCGATGGTCTTCGAGGCGTGGTGGTGGTAGTGGTGCAGACGACAATGGGGGCACCAGGCTCTACCATGCAGTGAGCAGCTCCCAAGAGAGTGTGTCACCTACTTGGCCAGCAGCAAAAAGAGCCAATACACTCTCCGAGGCCCAAATAGACATTCTTCTGGTAATCTTTGCTTTCAAGCAGGATCCACTTGACATCCCTGGTACCACAGCCTCTTCTAAATTCTGCTTGAACCTCTGCAAGTTCCCTATAAATGTACTGTTCTAGCAATTTTTTAATGATCATCAACAGTATTTTGCAAGTGGTATTAATTATATTCTTTGATAATTTCTACATTCTGTTTGATCACTTTTCTTGGCAATGAGAACAAACATGGATCTCTTCCAGTTAGTTGGCCAGGCAACTGTCCTCCAAATTTCTTGGCATAGTCTCATGAGCACATCCAGGCCTGTGTCTGTCATTTGAAACATGTCAATTGGTATTCCATAAATTCCCAGGGCCTTATTTTTTGTAAATGCCTCCAGTGCAGCTTGAATTTCTCCTTTCACTACCATTGGCTCTTGATAATATGGTATTTTCTGAAATATTTTAGTAGTGTCAGCCAATTCTTTTTGTTACAGTGACTCTTTGTATTCTCTCCATCTTCTTTTGATATTTTCTGGATCATTCGAGATTTTGCCCATAGCCTCTCTAAGTATTATAACAAGGTTTGATTTGATTTTATAGATCTTTCAGATTGAGAAATGCTGAACAAGTTCTTCCCTCAGGGAAGTTCTTGGGTCATGTTTACTATGTGTTAATGTTCTTTTCACCACTAAAAGCAGATGTCCCTTGAACATTTGACCAAGCCTGGAGGGCTGCTAAATGGTGTGTCTTTGGGCCTGTCTGGAGCCTGGAGCCTCTACTTTAGGAATTGGCTGCTAGCATCTGGATGGAGGTCACGTATTGCTGGCCATCAAGTAAGGGAAGTTCTTGGATTGTGTTTGATGTGTTTTACTGTACTTTTCCTCCCCAAAAACCAGTGTTCCTTGAACCTTTGACCAAGGGTAAAGGCCTGCTAAATGGTGTCTTTAAAATTGCGATGTGAGGGGGATGGGTCTGTAGGCCAGCCCGGAACCTGGAGCCTCTATTCTATGAGTTGGCTGCTAGTGTCTGGATGGGGTTCATGTTTTGCTCAGGGTCATGTAAGGGAAATTTTTGGGTTGTATTTGATGTGTGTTACTGTTCTTTTACCACCCAAATGAGCTGTGCCTTGAACCTTTGACCAAGAGTGGATTCCTGCTAAAGGGTGTGTCTTTAAAATGCCAGAGTGAGGGGATGGGTCTCTGCGCCAGCCTGCAGCCTGGAACCTCCACTCTAGAAGTTAGCTGCTTGCATCTGGATGGTGGTCACGTTTTGCTGTTGGTCATGTCAGGGAGGTTCTTGGGTCATATTTGACGTGTGTTACTGTTCTCCGTCCCCCCTAAAGTGGGTGTCTCTTCAACCTTAGACTAAAGGTGGAGGTCTGCTAAAGGGTCTGTGATGTAAGGGAAGTTCTTGGGTTGTCTTTGATGTGTGTCACTATTCTCCCACCCCCCAAAGTAGGTGTCCCTTGAACCGTTGACTAATGGTAGAGGTCTGCTTAGGGTCAGTCTTTGAAATCCCACAGTGAGGGGTGGGTCTGCCGGCCAGCCTGGAGCCTCCACTCTCAGAGTTGGCTGTTAGCATCTTGATGGTGGTCAGGTTTTGCAGGTGGTCATGTAAGGGAAGTTCTTGGGTGTGTTTGATGTGTGTTACTGTTCTTCCCCCCCTTCCCCCAAGCAGGTGTCCTTTGAATCTTTAAACAAGGGTGGAGGCCTGCTAATGTGTGTGTCTTTAAAATCCCATAGTGAGGGGATGAGTCTACAGGCTGGCCTGGAGACTGGAGCTTTCACTCTTGGAGTTGGGTACTAACATCTGGATGCTGGTCATGTTTTGCTGGTGGTCATGTAAGCTAAGTTCTTGGATGATGTTTGATGTGTGTTAATGTTCTTTCCCCAAAAAGCATGTGTCACTTGAACCTTTGAGCAAGGGCAGAGGTCTGCTAAAATGTGCTTTAAAAATGTTTCAGGGCCTGAGGACCCAATTTATCCACTTTAGAATGAATATTCTTCAAGTAACACTATAATCATTTGTCTATTTGCTGTACTGAACAACTTGGAGTTGCTGTGATGCTGAACACTGTGCCATAGTCATGTCAAATACTATAATGATTACACATTATGTACAATGTTTGGATGAGCTTCCAAATAGATTCAGGTTGGGAAGCAGAAGTGGCATCCCCTTCCTAAACTAGATTCCTCTGGAAACTATAAACTCTATACATGTACAGAAATGATGTTAGTTATAGAACAGAGTTTAGGTCTTTTAAGTTCAATATGAGTCATATTCGTCTTAACTATTTCCAAATGAGAATAGTGCTGTTATATATGGAGGAACATTCTTCTACTTTGTATATCAGTCTTTGTCAATATGCTTTATGAAGTAACCTGGGATTTCTGTGATACTGAACCTTGTTCCATTGGGGTATCAAATACCATAATGGTTTCCCAATGTGAACCGTGTTTGGTGGCGTTCTCTGTAGTAAAACCAGTTTGGAAGCAGGAGTGGCACCCACTTCCTAAACCTCATGCCTCTGGAAACTCTATGACATTGGAGAAATGATACTTATGGAAAGGTATTGAGTCTTTTGTTCATAGAGTGTCTATGAGTCGTGCTCAGTTTGACTGTAATCAACAACAATTACGCTTCTTTTTAATTTTTTCCCAACTTTTAACTTCCAATCACCAGTTTATCTTTAATGCATCTTTATTACATGTTTTGCTAATTTTAGGCTGCAAAACTAAATAAAAATACTCAATTTCCTCCTCTTTGGCTTTAGCTGTTGATGGATATCTTTGTATGTGTATGGATAATATCCTATAACTCACAACACTGCACTTCAAGGTGAAACTGGATATTGTCTTTTTAATTATTAATGCTACAATCTTACTGTTTTTCATTTCCAGCATATCAAATTTCCATTTGATTGGAGTTCCTAATGAATTTAAGAATATGAATCAGATAGCTGCAGGATTTGAAAGTGCACTATTCTGGTTGTCTACAATAAATAAAAATGTAGATTGGATCAGCTACAGCTACTATACTTAACAAAGTTTCATAAACTATATTAGAGATCCCCTATGAGGGGTGGCTAGCCAGTTAGATGCCCTAGTTGGAAACATCCTAGATGCCTAGGAAAACATGATGGTATTAGACATGATGTTGGTAGAAAAGGGTGATATTTGTATAATGTAAACAGGCAAATGTTATAACTTTATTCCTACCAACACAACTCCTGGTGGTCCTGATGGGATCATAACAAAAGCCCAACTAGAATTTAATACCCTGGCCAAAGAACTGGCAGAGAATGCTGGAATCAGAAACCCTTTTACTGGAAAGGTAATTTGGAAAGTGGAAAAATATGGCCACCTGTATCTTCACCTCTTTCAAAATAATTGAAAAGTCTTGACAGTATTTTGGTGTTACATCATACCTTGCCTTTGAAGACTAGTCCAAAAACAGAATGAGAAAACCATCAACAGTTACCTATGACTTATCTACAAACCAACTTACTTCTAGAGACACACAGACAACACTCCATATGAAAAGAGTTGACAGACACTAATGAAGTTTGAGAAGGCTACTAAGTATGAAAAAGGAAAAGGAGATTTGTAAGAAAAATACTTTAGACTAGTCCATCTTCAAAGTATAGACAACAAACCTGGGATAATGAGTCTTAACTCATTGTCACAAGTTGACTCAAAGGAAACATAAACTGTTAACTGACATGACAAATCACTGAACACTTAGAATATGTATGCAAACAGGATAAGGTAGAAGGGAGGAAAATGGGGTTATAAAAGATGAGATAATTTAATTAAAAAAAACAAAAAAACCAACAAATAAAAAAAAGGAAAAAAAAGATGAGATAAGACTTGAGCAACATGCAGGAAAGGATAGACACTGTAGTACTCAGCCAATGAGGAATTGGTGGGGAGAATTAGGAGCTAAGGAGATAAAAATCCTTGACTGACTGTTAAAAGAACACCAGTCTGCTTCTTTGTCTGGGCTCGAGCACTCGATTTTGCAAAATAACTTAATAAATCCTCACTCTCAGGGAGCTCTGGTGGCCCAGTGGCAATCCCAGAGGTATGTGGTTCGAATCCACCATATGCTCTGCTAGAGAAGGAGGGGAAATCTCCTCTTGTACCAGTAAGATCCAATTTGATGGTACACACACACACAAAAATAAACCATAACTGCCACTCAAGCAGATAGTGGCACACCCATGTTTATCATGGCTTTGTTCACAATAGCAAGGAGTTGGAAACAATCTAAGTGTCCATCAACAAACGAATGGATAGAGCAGCTCTGGTATATTCACACAATGGAATACTACACTGCTTTGAAAAACATGGAACTCATGAAGTATTATACAAAATGGGTGACCCAGGAGGACATTATGCTGAGTGAAATATCTCAATCACAAAAGGACAAACACTGCATAGTTCCATTGTTGTAAAGGACAAACACTGCATAGTTCCATTGTTGTAAAATGGTACTGACATCGGGGTTGGGGAGAGACTGAGAAAGATGGGATAAATAATGTATACTGCATTGAAACAGATGAGGGAGAGAACTGTTTAAAAGGGATATATGATTAGGTATTATTATCATGACTGGAGTCCAGAACAAAGGTTGCATAGTGGAGTGGACTTGGGGCAGGGATTGTATAACAATGAAAGAATTCTTTTACTTTTCAAAGAGAAGAGTGAATGGGGGGAGGGGTGAGCAGGGAGAAAAGTCTATGTAAATTTTCATTAAAATAATAATAACATTTAAAAAATAGAGCCTCACTGTTGCTAAACTGTTCCTATGGATTAGTTTTTTCTTTTAGTGCCAGTTTAAACTTGCATATGAGTAACTGATGATCTGTTCCACAATTGGCACCTGGCCCAGTTTTTACTTCAGATATTCTACTTCTCCAGTGATTCTTCCTGAAAATATAGTTAATCTGATTTCTGTGCAGTCCATCAGGTGTAGCCCATGTGTAAAATCACCATTTGTTAGATGCCACGAAGTGGGTGGCAATGCCTTAACCATATGCGTGTTTAAGGCCCGAGGGCCTCTTCCATCCTTGTGAAGGGGAGTGCTAACCTTCTCTCCTTTCATACAACACTAAAATCACCATTTGTATTTTTTTAAAATGTATTTGCTATGAATAAATCATTGCATACAATTTGATGATTCTATCTCCGGCCTCATTTCTGTCATCAAGTCCATACTTTCTGACTACCATTCCTTCTTCATAGTTTCCAACTTTTGCACTCCAGTTACCACTAATTATTAATGCTTCTTGTTTGCATGTTTGGTCAATTCTGGACCGCCAAGTTGGTAGAAACCCTCAATCTCTTCTTCTTTGGCTTTAGTTGTTGGTGCTTAATAGTGGAATAATAGTCATATTCGCAAGTCTTCCTAGTATGTATATGAATAGAATCCTACTATCCATAGTTAAGATAGGTGCATATCCTAAACAATGTATTTCAGGATAGATCATCAAATTGCCTTTTCAATTTTGAAAGTAACACCATTGTTCCTCAGTTTTTTATTCCCAGGATAGTAGATCAAGTGATTGTCTGGTTCAAAGTGTTTCATGCTTGTCTCAGTTCACTGACTGTAGAATGTCAATCTTCATGCACTCCATTTTATTTTTGACAATTTTCATTTTCCTATATTCATATTTCGTGCATTCTATGTTCCAATTATTAATGGCTTTTTACAGCTGTTTCCACTAACTTTGAGCAGTTTCTTATCTAGCCTTTACATGTAATGCTGTAACTACCCATATCCCTCTGTTCATAGGGTTTTAAAAGTCCCATCGTTTCAGAAGTGATGGTCAATCCTCCCTAAAATGTCTTATTTTAGGAGCTCTGTTGCAACCTCTCCACTATGGGTGATCCTCCTGGTACCTGAGACACTGGTGGCACAGATTCCAGCATTAGAGCAGCCCACAAGCTACACCAGTAAAGCAGATTGACAGATAATTAATAGAAGCAAATAATATTGAGTATTGAACAACATTGAAACAGAAGAAAATTAAAATTATAGTCTACAAGTAAACCAGAAAGTCCTTAAGTGTATCCCAGTTGAATAAAAGAATCATCTGAAGAACAAATTTGAGGCATTTAACATCAACAATCAGATTGAACATCAATAATCAGAGGAACTGTGGGAGGACATAAAAGATACCATCCACGAAGAGAACAAAAGGCCATTACAGGCGGAAGGGAGGATTAATCATGGAGTTGTACAATTTGATGGGTGGGAGGGTGAAGGAAATTGGAAAAATCTGTTCTCAAAACCAATGTATTTGAATTTTGTAAATAAACTAGTATTAAAAAAAGGAGAAAGAAATACAGCTATGAGATATCATCTCACCACAGTCAGAATAGCAAAATTTAACAGAATAGTAAGCAACAAATGCTGGTGAGGTTGTTGAGAAACTGAAACCCTTATTCACTGTTGGTGGAATTGTAAAATGGTGCAACCACGGTGGAAGGCAGTATGGCGCTTTCTCAAAAACTTGCAAATAGAGATACCATTTGACCCAGCAATTCCACTACTGGAAATATACCCTAAAGGGACCATAAATGACATCCAAGCAGATATATGCACACCTATGTTTATCACGGCTTTGTTCACAATAGCAAGGAGTTGGAAACAACCTAAGTGCCCATCAACAAACGAATGGATAGAGAAGCTGTGGTATATTCACACAATGGAATACTACGCTGCTTTGAAAAACAAGGAACTCATGCAATATTATTCAAAATGTGTGACCCTGGAGGACATTATGTTGAGTGAAATATCTCGGTCACAGAAGGACAAATACCGCATGGTGCCACTGTTGTAAAACAGGACTGACAGGGGTTGAGGGGAGAAAGAAAGATGGGTTCAACAATGTATACCACAGTGAAACAGATGAGGGAGACAACTATTTAAAAGGGATAAGTGATTAGGTATTTTTGTCATGACAGGAGTCCAGAGTGAAGGCTGCATAGTGGAGTGGACCTGGGGGAGGGTTTGTAAAACAATTGAAAGAATTTTTCTTTTACTTTTCCAAGAGGGTAGTGTACTAGGGTGGAGGGTTGAGAGGGGGGAAAAGTGAAACAATGAATGAATGAAAATCCAAAGTCTCTGTAAATTTTCATTGAAACTAATAAATTTTTTAAAAAGGAAAAAGAAAAAAATGGATGTCAGAGAGACTATGAAAACTGCATTAGAGGGTCAAGACAACAAGACAAAAGGAAGAGATGACAAAGTAAAATACTTGAACAGAAGATTTTTTTTAATTTGTCTTATTGTGACTGAGATATTTCACTCAGCATAATGTCCTCCAGGGTCACCCATTTTGAATAATATTGCAGGAGTTCCTTGTTTTTCAATGGAGTGTAGTATTCCATTGTGTGAATATACCACAGCTTCTCTATCCATTCGTTTGTTGATGGGCAGTTAGGTTGTTTCCAACTCCTTGCTCTTGGGAACAAAGCCACACTAAACATGGGTGTGTATATATCTGCTTGGATGTCAGTTATGGTCTCTTTGAGGTATATTCCCAGTAGTGGAATTGTTGGGTCAAATGGTATCTCTATTTGCAACTTTTTGAGAAAGCACCATACTGCCTTCCACAGTGGTTGCACCATGAACAGAAGATTTTAAAGGACAGCTCAAGAAGATAGAGCAAAATATTATAACGAAATGTGCAAAGAGCTGGAGTCAGAGGATAAAAAGGGAAGAGATTCCTCAGCATTTTTCAAACTGAAAGAACTGAAAAACTAATTCAAGCCTCAAGTTTTGACACTGAGAGATGCCATGGGCACAATCTTCAATATTTTTTTTAAATGGAAGGAATACACAGAATCACTGTGCTAAAAAGAATTCGTTGACACTGAAAAATTTCAGGAAGTACCACGTGAAGAAAAAAAGAACACAACCCAATAAACAAAAACAATGGTGATGAAAGAAGTTCAAGCTGCACTGAAGGCATTGGCAAAAAAAATAAGGCTTCGCGAATTGATGGAATATCTATTTATATTTTTCAACTAATAGATGCAGCCCTAGATGTGCTCACCAGTTTATACTAGGAAATTTGGAAACCAGCTACCTGACCCACTGACTGGAAAATATCCATATTTGTCACTATTCTCAAGAAAAGTGATCCAACAGAATGTGGAAATTGCCTCATACTAACAAAATATTGTTGGCAATCATTAAAAAATTATTAGAACAGTTCACTGACAGGGAACTACAAGAAGTTTGACCTGGATTTAGAAGAGGCTATGACACCTGAACATTTAATCGTGCTCATGCGAAACCTATACTTGGACCAAGAGGCAGTCGTCAGAACAGAGCAGGGTAACACCGCATGGTTCAAAATTGGGAAGGGTGTACGCCAGGAATGTATACTATCTCCATACCTTTTCAGCCTGTATGCAGAGTAGATTATCCGAGAGGCTGGGCTCTATGAGGAGAACTGTGGCGTCAGGATTGGTGGAAGATCTGTTAACAATCTGTGTTATGCAGATGACACAACCCTGCTTGCCAAAACTGAGGAGGACCTCATGCACTTGCTACAGAGGGTCAAGGACTGCAGCCTTCAGTATGGACTGAGGCTCAATGTCAAGAAGACAAAGATTCTCACCACTGGACCAATTGGTAGCATCAGGATGGATGGTGAAGAGATTGAGATTGTTCACTGCTTCAGTTTGCTCGGCTCCACGGTCAACACTCTTGGCACCAGCAGCCAGAAAATAAAAAAACGTATTGCCATGGGAAAGTCTGCTGTTAGAGACCTCTCTAAAGTACTCAAGAGCAACGGTGTCTCTCTGGAGACTAAGGTGCACCTGATACAGGCCATGGTCTTTGCAATCACTTATTATGCATCAGAGTTGGACAATGACTAGGGAGGATAGAAGGAGAATTGATGCCTTTGAGCTGTGGTGCTGGAGAAGACTATTGAATGTACCATGGACTGCCAAGGAAACAAACAGATTCATCCTGGAGAGGGTTAAACCAGGCTCCTCCTTGGAGTCAAGGATTCTGAGGCTTCGTCTGACATACTTTGGACAATGTTGCAAGGAGGGACAGGTCCTTGGAGAGGGACATCATGCTGGGTAGAGTGGAGGGACAGCACAGGAGGGGAAGACCCTCTATCAGGTGGATTGATTCAGTGACTGGGGTAATCGGGATGGGTGTGTCAGAGGCAATGCGATTGGCAGGGTTTAGGGCTGTTGTACATAGGGTTACTATGAGTCGCAAATGACTCGACGGCACATAACAACAACAACAGCATGGCACCTGATGTCAGATGGAAACTGGCTGAAAGTAGAGAATACTAGAAGAATGTCTATTTGTACTTTGTTGACTATGCATAGGCATTTGACTGTGTGGAACATAACATATTATGGCTAACATTGAGAATAATGGGAACCCCAGAACAGTTAATTGTGCTCATATGAAGTCGAAGCAAGAAGCTGTTTTTCAAAAGGAGCAAGGGAACACTGCATGGATTAAGATCAGGAATAGTGTATGTCAGGGTGGTATCCATTCTCCATACCTATTTAATCTGTATGCTGAGCAAATAATTCATGAAGCTGGAATCTATGAAGAAGAATATGGCATCCATATTGGAAGACAGCTCATCAACAACCTGTGTCATGCAGATGACACAATTTTGCTTTCTGAAAGTGAGGAAGATATGAAATACTTGTTGCAGAAGGTCAAGGACTACAGCCTTTGGTATGATTTACATATCAATATTTTTTTTAAAAAGGTTCTCACCACAGAACCAATAGTCCACATTATGATAGAAGGAGAAAGAATTGAAGCTGTTAATTAATTAATCTTGTTTAGATTTTTTTGATTGCTTGCCAGGATAATTCATTGGCAAACTCATATGGGATAAGGTTACTAGAAGATATCATGACCAGCTTGGGATCAGCCCCAGTCAGGAGTGGAGACAGTGTCCTGGGTGCTGAGAGCTTTTTTCACATCCAGTTAAGAAATGTTTTAGGCTGTTGTTGTTGTTGCTAGGTGCCATCGAGTCAAGCACAATTCATAGTGATCCTATGAACAAAAGAGCTGAACCCTGCTCTATCCTGTGCCATCCTCACACTTCCTGACACACAAAAGCCCATTGTAGCAGTCACTGTATCAATCCACCTGGTTGAGGGTCTTCCTCTCCTTTTCAGAACATCCACTCTTCCCAACATCATGTCCTTCTCCAAGGAATAGCACCTCCTAGCAACATGTCCAAATTATGTGAGGCAAAGTCTCATCATTCTTGCCTCCAAAGAACACTCTGGCTGCAACCTCTCCAAGACATTTCTGTTTATTCTCTTGGCCGTCCAGAGGATGTTCAGTGCTCTTTTCCAACACCATAGCTCAAAGGTGTAAATACTTCTTCTGTCATCCTTATTCATTTCCCGGGTCTCTGATGCATACCTAGTAATTGGAAAGACTGCCCTGAATCAGATGCACCTTAGTCTTCAAACTGACATCACTATTCCTCAATAATTTAGAAAGGTCCCCAACTGCAGATATTCCCAGTGCAATGTGTCTCCTTATTTCCTGACTGCTGGATCCAAGCAAGATGAAGCTGTTGACAGGTTCAGTCTCCTCTGTATCCATCATGACATTGTCTATTGGTCCAGTGGTAAGAATCTTTGTTTTCTTGATATTGAGAGGTAATTCATACAAAAGGCTGCATTCCTTGATCTTCTGCAACAAGTGTGCTGCGGGCCAGCCGAGGGAAGGGGAGAGCCGAGGATGAAGAACACACAGAGCTAAGACTCATAGTCAGTAGCAAAGTTTATTACAGAAATTCTAAGTTATATTCTTTTGCAGAGTACAAAAAAACAGCTCAGCCTCAAGGCTAACAACACGCTTGTTTTTAGATCCCCGCCACCTGCAAGATTGCTTCCAATTAGTAAGCAAGGCCATCAGAACAGAGTCTTTAGGGGGGTCATACAATTCCACACATCCCTGCTTGGCTTTGGGGTTCTAGGAACGTTTAAACTTGTTTTTGCTCCTTTCCAAACATCTGCACATTTTAACCTGGCATAAAATGGCTGCTTGCATAAAATCGCTGTAGTATGGCTCACTTTTTGACATCCTGCTTCCTTGAGTTGTTTTCTATCAAGCAGACACTATAGCCAAGATGGAGTTAGTCTTGCTGGTCTTTTGGTACAGGGCTAATCTTGCTTTACAAGTTAGCCAGGCCCCAACAAAGTGTTTCAAGCCCTCCTCACTTTCAGCAAGCAAGATTGTGTCATCTACGTAACACAGGTTATTGATGAATCTCCCTCCAATCCTGATGCCACAGTCATCCTCATAGAGTCTAGCTTCTCAGATAATTTGAATAGGTATGGAGAGAGAATACAACCCTGGCACACTTTCTAATTCCAAACTATGTAGTACTCCCCTGCTCTGTTCACACAAGAGCCTCCTGGTCCAGATATAGGTTCTGCATGAGCACAATCAAGTGCTCTGGGATTCCCATTCTTCTCAATGTCAGCCACAACTTGTCATGATCCACACAGTGAAATGCCTTTGCATAGTCAAGAAAGCACAAATAGATATTCTTCTGGTATTCCTTACTATCAGCAATGATATCCCTGGCGCTACTTCCTCTTCTAAATCCTGCTTGAACTTCTGGAAATTTCTTACCTATGTACTGCTACAGCTATTTTTAAATGATCTTCAGCAGAATTTTGCTTTCATGTGATATCAATGATACTGTTCTGTAATTTCCACATTCAATTGGATCACCTTTCTTGGGAATGGAAACAAATATGGACCTCTTCCAATCATTTGGCCAGACAGCTGTCCTCCAAATTTCCTGGCATAGACTGGTGAGTGCACCCAAGCCTGCATCTGTTAATTGAAACAAGTCAATTAGTATCCCATTGATTCCTGGGGCCTTATGTTATTGCTAATGGCTTCAATGCAGTTTACACTTCCTCCTCCATTATCATTATCATATGGTACTTCCTGAAATTTTTTCAGTGTCAATAAATTCTTTCTGGTACAGTGACTATATGTATCCCCTATATTTTGTTTTGATGCTTTCTGGGTCAATAAATATATTGTACATAGCATCTTTCAATATTGTGACTCGAGGCTTAAATTTGTTTTTCATTTCTTTCCCCTTGAGAAATGCAAAGTGAGTTCTCCCTTTTAAATTTCCATTTCTAGCTGTCCGCACATTCCATTATAATATGTATATATACGGTGGCCTAGGGACAAGAAGCTGTGCTGCAATCCTGAAGGTACGTGGTTTGAGGCCACCAGCTGCTCTGCAGGAGAAGGATGGGAAATCTCCTCCTGTGTGATTAACTGCCTTTCAAAACCCACTGGAGGGTCAGCTATGGATTGGTTCTGATTCAATGGTACACACCAACAATGTCTATATCATGGGTGACTGGAATGCAGAAGTTGGGAACGTAGAAGGATCAGTAGTCGGAAAACATGGACTTGTTGACAGAAATGAGGCTGGAGATAAATTGATAGAATTGTGTGCAATCAATGATTTATTAATTGCAAATACATTTTATAAGAAACATAAACACAGAGTAGACACGTGGATTTCATCTCATGGCATGCATAGGAATCAGGTTTATTATATCTATGGAAAGAATCACTGGAGAAGCTCCATATCAGCTGTCAAAATTAAGCCAGGTGCTGATTGTGAAACAAGCCATCAACTACTCATGTGCAAGTTCAAATTAAAGCTAAAGAAGGTTACATCAAATCCACAGGAACAAACACTGGACCTTGAGTCTATCTCACCTGAATTTCAAAGCCATCTCAAGATCAGGTTTGAGGCCTTGAACACTAGCGAGCACAGTTAACAAGATGAGGTGTGGGAGAATATCAAGAACACTATTCATAAACAATGCAAAGGTCATTACAAAGACAGGAGGAAGAAAAGACCAAGATGGATGTCAGAAGAGACTCTGAATATTGCACTAGAACACTAAGAAGTGAAAGGAAGAAATCAGAAAGTTAAGGAACTGAACAAATTCCAAAGGGCAGCACAGGTAGACAAAGTCAAGTATTATAATGCAGAGAGCTTGAGTCAGAAAATGAAAAAGGTATTTCTTAAGCTAAAGGAACTGAAGAACAAATTCAAGCCTCGAGTTGCAAAAGTTAAGGACACTTTGGGAAGAATATAAAATGATACCGGAAACATTAAAAGAAAATGGAAAGAGTGTACAGAGTCACTATACCACAGATTCACTCACTGTACCAAAAGATATTGGCTGACACAGAAGAATTTCATGAAACAATATATGTGCAAGAGCCTGTGGAGATGAAGGAAGACGTTCAAGCTGCTCTCAAAGAATTGGCAAAAAACAAACAATTGACAGCATACCAACTGACATATTTCAACAAACAGACACTGCCCTGGATACACTCACCAAGTTGTAATCTGGAGGAAACCACCTGGCTAACTGACTGGAAGTTTGTTTATATATA
>NW_006400105.1:224496-231175 GCF_000299155.1 Elephantulus edwardii | reverse complement strand
AAAAAAAAGGTGACCCGACAGAGTGTGGAAATTATCAAACAATATCATTAATATTAGATGCAAGAAAGATTCTGCTGCAAATTATCCAAAAATGACTGAAACAGCACATCAACAGAGAACTGCCAGATGTACAGGCTGGGGTGTAGAAGAGGCTGTGGTATTAGGGATATTATAGCTAATGTTCGATAGATCTTGGATGAAAGCAAAAAGCACCAGAAGAATGTCTATCTGTGTTCCCTTGACTGTACAAAGGCATTTGACTGTGTGGATCACAACAAGCTGTGACTAACCCTAAGAAAAATAGGAATCTCAGAATACTTCACTGTGCTTATTATGCAACACTTATACTTGGACAAGATGGCAGTCATCAGAACAGACCAAGGAAACACTGCAGGGTTCACAATCAGGAAAGGGGTGTGCCATACCTTTTCAATCTATATGCAGAACAGATCCATTTGGGACGCTGGGCTCTATGAGGAGGAATCTGACATTAGGATTGGAGGAATATTCATCAACAACCTGCTTTATGCAGATGACACAACCCTGCTTGCTGACAGAGGACCTGAGGTATTTGCCACAGAAGGTCAAAGACTGTAGTCTTCAATATGGATTGAAGCTCAACATCAAGAAAACAAAGATTCTCACCACTGGGCCAATGGAAGCATCATGCTTGATGATGATTGAGATTAACAACGTCAATTTGCTTGGCTTCACAATCAACATTCTTGAGACTAGCAGCCAGGAGATCAAAAGATGAATTGCATTGGGAAAATCTGCTGTCAGGGACCTCATCAGAGTACTGAAGAGCAACGATGACTCTAAGGTGTGCCTCCAGGCAATGGTCTTTACAATTACTTGCAATTACATCAGAAAGCTGGACAATGACTATAAATTATAGAGTAAGAATTGATGCCTTTGAGCTGTGGTGCTGGAGAAGAATATTGAATGTACTATGGCCTGACTGCTAGGAGAACAATTTGTTTCATGCAGAAAAGGGTAAAACCTGGATGCTCCTTGGAGGCAAGGATTCTGAAGTTCCATCTGACATTCTTTGGGCATGTTGCAAAGAGGGAACAGTCCTTGGAGAGGGACATCATGCTTGGGATCATGGAGGACATTACAAGAGAGGATGACCCTGGATGAGATGGATTTACTCAGTGACTGGGGTCATGGTGGTGGGTGTGTCAGGGATGATGAGGTTTGCTCAGGATAGAGCAGGGTTCAGAGCTATTGTACTTACGGTTGAAAGTAACACAGCAGCATGTAACAGCCAGATATATTTATACATTCAATCTAATTACTCTGTAGTTCATCAGGTGAGATCCATGTGTATAGTTGCTGTTTATGTTTTTAAAAATAAGGTATTTTCAATAAATACATCATTGATAATATAACATTCAATCATTCATATGCAAAAAAAGGTTGTTGGCTTGAGGAGCAGGGAATCAAAGGACCCCTTCCTTATTGACTTGTCTGTGTGACAGGAGCAATGGGTCTGGTACACAGGGATAGATGTGAACTACTGAGTGTTCATCTGATGCCCATTTGAACCTAGCCACAAATGGGTGGGGACAAGATGGCCAGATCCCAAGTAGATGAAGAGAAGATGATCCATGCTATGAGCTAGGGTTGATTGTTGCAACCTGATGGATTGTTCTGGACTGGACTTTGCTTGTGGGTGAAAAGGCTCAACGTTTCCAAATGGAACAGAAGATTCTTCAGCAAAAGAGTTATGTTTATTCCTTCAGAGTAACTATTTGATACAGATAGACACATCAGAAATTGGTTAACTATTAAAGCATATTAAAGCATCAGGCATGAAATTGTTGATACATTCCCTTTCATGAATGTAGTTATTAGCAAGATTTTTAAGGGGAAATATCGAGGTCCTGCCCTGATATATCAAAACAGTTCCACCGAGAGAAGGGACAAGGATTAAATGAAGATGCAGAGAGCCTCCTCGCTGATCACGAATCCCTTCCTTTTATTATCTCTAAAAAGGCTTATATAGGTTTCTGAAAAACACAACTGCAGGGGTAGTCACATTATCTCATTTACGTTTCTGTTCGAGATGGTTCTAGCCAAGATGGAATCAGTTCTGCTGGTTTTACAAATGTAGTGCTAGTCTTGCCTTGCATGTTAGCCAGGCCTCTGACAGTTCCTCCCTTCTAAAATAATAAAAAATTGGATGCTGCCTGTCTTAGGTGGAAAAGAGAACTCCAACTCAAGTTGCCCGTCATGGGGATAATAGCAATTTATGCTACTCCCTGTCTTAGGATCATGAGCGAGTCTCTTTCCTTACCCGTCATTGGCTACACATCCTACATTTGTTTGGGGAGGACTTTAAGTTAAATTCCGTGCTTTTTAGACAGCAGTTCTCTATAACGCTTAAGACAATGACGAATGACAAATTTTGAAGATTCTCCTGATAATGCGGACAAAATGACATAATTAGAACCTGTATCAATGATAACATGTATATATTATAATTTTCCAAATGTGGGAATATGAGTACCATCCATTTGCCAAATATGATTAGGAAGTAAACCACAAGGATTTACTCCATACTGAGGAACTGTCTGAAAGGGAAGACAAGATTCACATTTTTTAACAATATTACGAGCAGTTTCTTTGGGCACATGAAAAAGTTTTTGAAGACCTTTGCTGTTAGCATGATGCAACTTATGGAATTCCATAGAATTTTTAAAATTACAATTAACCAGATATTTATCAGCTAATTCATTGCCTAGAGCTAATGATCCAGGAAATTTTGAATGTGACCGTATATGACAAATATAGATATGTGAAGGTCTTTGCCTGATAAGAGACTGAATATGAGAAAACAAAGTATGATAGAATGTTTGGAATTAATAAGACTAAAAGTTTCTAGTAAAGGTAAGAATTGTACAATATATGCACTATCACAATAAATATTTAAATATACATCTTGATAGTTTAAGAGAGTTTGTTCAATAGCCTTTAATTCTGCTTGTTGTGCAGAAAAATTAGGACAAGTTATTGTTTGAAGATTATCAACAGATCCAAATACAGCCTTACCTTTTGAAGATCCGTCAGTGAAGATAACAAAAGCATCAGGAATAGGTTGTATTACAAAGACTTTTGGAAAAATGAAGGGATGTTTACTAGCAAAGTATAATAATTTATCTGAGGGATAATGTTATTTGACCCGTAAAGTTAGTGACAGCCATCATCCAATCTTGACAATATTGATAAAGCCAATTTACTTGTGCAGTGTTGTATGGAACAATAATTTCATGAGGCTCGATGCCAAAATATTTTATAGAGTCATTGCAGCTATTAGCAATTAATACAGATACAGCCTGAGGATAAGTCCATAGAACTCTTTTTGGAGAGTTTGATAAATGTATCCAACGTAATGGTGTACCTTGCCATAAGACTGCAGTAGGTACATCTTCAATATTAAGTATACATAGTAATAACTTCTTGTTATAGTTAATGCAAGATAAAGAACAATTTTTTATAGCCTCTTGAATTCTTTGCAATGCTAAGGACACTGCTTCTGTGAGGGTCCTTGGTGAATTAGGTTTACTATCTCCTTTTAAAATATCAAAAAGAGGTTTTAACTCATGTGTAGTTAATTTAAGATACGGGCAAATCCAATTTATATCTCCAAGTAATTTTTGAAAATCATTTAATGTAGTTAATTTATCTACATGAATTTGTAATTTTTGTGGAAATACACAATTTTTTACAATTTTAGTACCCAAATACATAAAGGGTTCATTAAATTGAACTTTATCTTGAGCAATAACTAAACCATACCGTTTGAGAAATAATTGAAGCTGAGAGAAGAACTGTAGAAGAACATCTTTGTCTGAATGAGCTATGAGTATATCATCTGTATAGTGCATAATTCTTCACGGAAATGATTGTCTGACAGCCTTCAGGGCTGCACTTACAAACTTTTGACATAAGGTGGCGCTGTTGATCATTCCTTGAGGGAGTACACGGAAACGGTATCTTTGCATGGGTTCTTGAAAATTAACAGCTGGAACACTAAAGGCAACCGCTTACAGTCTTGGGGAGCTAAGGGAATTGTATAGAAACAATCTTTTAAGTCTATAATAATTTTAAAGGAATCTTCGGGAATGGCAGTTGGAGAAGGGAGGCCTGGTTGCATGGCTGTATAGATAAATTTATTTTTCTTAAGTCTAATAGTAATCTCCATTTTGCTGATTTCTTTTTAATTACAAAATTCGAAGAATTCCAAGGAGAGTTAGAAGGTTCAACATGGCCATTATTCAATTGTTCCTGTACTAACAATTGTTCAGCCTGAACCTTTTCATTACTTAAAGGCCATTGATCAACCCACACAGGATTGTCAGACTTCCAGACTATGGGATCAGCGTGGGGTACAGGATGATCAACAGCTGTTAATGAAAATATCCTAAACCAGCTTTATCCAATTTCTGTTGAATCTGTACTGGATCTTTAATGCCCTGTCGTTGTTGGCCTAAACCTTTTAAAGGATTAAAACTTTGATTACACAACATTGCAGTAACAGTGGAATTAGGACTGTAAAGAAAAACTCCTATCTGAGACAAAATATCTCTCCCCCATAAATTTAATGGAATACCTAGAATAACAAAAGGCTGAAAATATCCATGATGCTCTTCATCATCCTCCCAAAAAAGCAATTCAGAGTTTTGTTGAGGGTTTTGAGATTGACCAGTACCTACTAAATTAGTAATTGTTGTATCATTTATGGGCCATTCTGAGGGCCAATATTGCTTGTTTATGATAGATACATCAGCTCCAGTATCTAATATTCCGATAAAGAGTTTACCATTAATTTTAAGTAAAAGCTCAGGCTTGTCTTGTTTAATAGCTTTCACCCAGTATACATCTGAAGATCCAAATCCAGAGTCTCCCCTATTTTACATCTTGTAAGGAAATTGTTTGACTTGATTAGGTAATAAAACCAGCTGTGCAATTCTTTGACTTGCCTCAATAGTCACGATTTGGTTATTTACTTTAGCCTTGACCTTAATTTCTCCTTCATAATCCGTATCAATAATTCCAGGTAATACAAATAGACCCTCCATAGTACAACTGCTTCTTCCTATGATCAATCCAAACATTCCCTCTTCTAAAGGCCCATACACCCCAGTGGGAATAGCCTGAGGTCCCATTTCAGAAGTTAATACGAGGTAGGTGGAGGAACACAAGTCCAGTCTGGCACTCCCTGTGGTGGCTTTGAACAATCCTGAAATGGATTGTTTCTGGACTGGACAGCATGTACTTGATGAGTCCCCTGTTGTTTTGACTGGGCCCGGGGAAGGCCCTTCGAGAAGTTTCCCTGAAGGGGAACACCATCTTTGGTGGTTTTGGATTTGCACATAGAAGCCCAGTGCTTTCCCCTCTTGCATCTGGGGCATAAACCAGGTTTTCTATCTTTAGAGGATTCCGACAGTTCTTTCTGACGTGTCCCTCCCTTCCGCACTTAAAACACTTTTGGCCCTTAGTGTTCATAAAATATTCTGAGACTGTCCATTAAGAGCAGCAGCTATTGCAATTCCTTGATTATAAGAAGGGCCAATATCTGAGCATAAGTGGATGTAATCATCAAGAGAAGCTTTATTTTTTTTTAAAGCATACATTTCTGTTTATTACCGACATCTATTTGTGGGACTTCTGTTATTGTTGAACTAGACAACTAAAGTGGCCTTTATTTTTTCTTCTTGTACTGTGATGAAACTATATACATCAAAACATTCCTGCATTTACCCAACCTCCACATTTACAATTCATTGTTATTGTTTGCTTTTTGCCACCATTATCAGTATCTTTTCCAAAATATCCTATCACCGTCAACATAAACTTAATGACTCCTCTAACAGAAATTCCCACTTTTCCCCTCCCTCTTGTTAAGAATTAATATTCTTTGATGTGTATGCACTTGCTTATTTCATATAATTGAGATCATATCTATTTGCCCTTTTGTGAGTTATTTTTTCAAATTGTGAATGAGTGAAATTTTACAAAGATAGTTTTCCATCCAACCATTCATATACATTATGTTTTACATTAATTGTAATACCCACAATGTAATCATACTCTTCCCACTTCCTATGATTCCAATTTCCATGAATCAGTCTATCCTATCATTTCTTGCCTTCAGGGCTTTATGCTTGGACAAATGCTTCTCTTTTGACTTCATGTGGCTGATTAGTCCAAGAAGTGAGTGCCTCTCAGGTGTTACTGGTCAGCTTATAGGCTGACGTTCTGTCATTTGGCTTAAAGTTGAGCTATAGGAATGAGTGTTGTTCCAGCTTTGAAAGGTGACTGAGGACCAATAGCCCTGTGAGTTCTGTCATTATCTATTGGACCAACACACTTGGACTTGGTAATGTTTCATTCTGTATTTTCCACCATACTATCCAAGATTTTCTAATATGATCCCTTTTAGAGAGGTTAGGAGTAGTGGATGACCACTAGATGTTCTTCTAGTCTGGAAATTATACAAGTCGAAGTTATGTGTTCCATTAGTTCTTTGGACTAAATGTTATAGTACATCTTAGCTTTTTTTAAAATAATTTGTTTATTTTTCATTTCAATGAACATCTACAGAGATTTTGGAATTCCATTCATTCATTGTTGCACCCTTCTCCTCGCACATCCCCTCCCCCCTCCCCCC
>NW_006400105.1:217867-219768 GCF_000299155.1 Elephantulus edwardii | reverse complement strand
AAGGCAACCCCAGTTTTCCTTGTCTTTTCATCTCCGGAGTAATATATCATATGGTCATCAGACTCAAAATGCCCCATGCCAGTCCATCTCATCTCTCCAGTGCCTAATATGTCAATGTTTATGCGTTCCATTTCTTTCTTAACAATTCTTTTTGTCATATTCTGATATTGATTTCCTCTGGTTCTGTTGTGATGTCACCTCTGTCGTTTCTTAATCGAGTTATCTGTGTCTTCTCTTTTTCCTTTTGTTGAATTTGCCAGTGATTTGTCAATTTTATTGACCCTTTTGAAAAACCAGCTCCTGGTCTTATTGATGGTTTCAACTGTTTTTTCTGTTTTCTCATTGATTTCCGCTCTAGTCCTTATAATTTCTTTTCTTCTAGAGATTGAAGGATAAGATTGTTTTTCTTTTTCTATTTGGTGAAGGTGTTGAGTTAGATCATTGAATCTTTTTTCTTCCTTTGTTATGTGTGTGCCTAATGCTATGAGCTGCCCCCTGAGGACTGCCATAGTTGTGTCCTAGAGATATTGGTAAGTTGTCTTTTCATTATCATTTGTTTCAAGGAACTTTTTGTTTCATTCTTTATTTCTTTTATAACCCAATCATGCTCCAGCAGAAGGTTATTTAGTTTCCACATGGATTGTTTGGTAAGCTTTATTTTCCTGTGGTTAATTTCTAGTTTTATAGCATTGTGGTCTGAGAAAATACTTTGTATCATTTCAATGTTTTTGAATTTTTTGAATCTTGCTTTGTGATTTGCTGTATGATTGATTCTGGAGAATGTACCATGTGCACTTGAGAAGAAACTGAATTGCATTTTAGTTGGATGCAGTACCCTGAATATATCTACAAAGTTGAGCTGACTGATTGTAAGTTTAGATCTTCTGTATCTTTGTTGAGTTTCTTTAGTTAACCTATTCTTTATTGACAGTAGTGTGTTGAAATCTCTTACCACTATTGTTGTGCTGTCTATTTCTCTCTTCAATTCTGTTAACTGCTGTTTTATGTATTTTGCAGGTCTATCATCCACTCAGTGATTGAGGTAATGGGAGTCGGTTGACAGAGACAGTGAAGTTGGCACAGGATAGAGCAGGGTTTAGGGCTCTTGTACATAGCGTTGCTATGAGTCGCAAGTGACTCAACGACATTTAACAACAGCAACACGATTTGGTGCATAAATGTTGACCAAGGTTATGTCTTCTTGATCTGTTGTGCCTTTAGTAAGTATGTAATGCCCTTCTTTATCTTTCATGGTGGTTTTAATTCTGAAGTCTATTTTCTCAGAGATTAGTATTGCCACTCCTGCTTTTTTGAGGTTTTCATTTGCTTGGAATATTTTCCAGACTTTGATTCTGAGTCTGTCTTTCTCTTTCTTTATTAGATGTGTCTATTGTAGGCAACATTTTGATGAGCTTTGTTTTTTTATCCATTCTGCTACTTTCCCCCCCTTGTAATTGGTGCTTTTAGTCCATTTACATTAAGTGTGATTATTGTCAGGCCAGGTTTTATTTTTTCCATTTTGCTGTGTTTCTTTTTCTGTTGTTTCTAGTTACTATGGTCCATGCACTTTGCTGTGGCAGCTCCATGTGCAGGTCTTCACTTAAAATTTCTTGTAGTTTTGGTCATTTTCACAAATTGCTTAAGGTCCTTCTTTTCTGCAAAGAATCTAACTTACCCTTCATATTTGATGGAGAGATTTTCTGGATATAGGACCCTTGGCTGGCAATTGTTGTCTTTCAATTTTCTATATATGGTCTATCATTGCCTTCTAGCTCACATGGTTTCTGCTGAGAAATCAAAACTAAATCGAATTGTTTCCCCTTTGTAGGTAGCTCTGTTTTTCTTATGCTGCTTTTAGAATTCTGTTCTTATCTTTTAATTTTTTTTTATCTTTTTTTTTT
>NW_006400105.1:213866-214739 GCF_000299155.1 Elephantulus edwardii | reverse complement strand
CCATTGATCTATGTGTCTGTCATTGTACCAGTACCATGCTGTCTTGACAGATTTTTTTTGTTTTGAGTCTCTGGGGTTTTCTGTGGACACTATCATATTATCTGCATATAGAGAAAGTAAAACCATCTCTTTTTTGATCTGGATGTCATTTATTTACTTCTCTTTTCATATTGCTCTAGCAAGCACTTCCAATACAATATTGAATAAAAGTGGTGACAGTGGACATCCTTGTCTGGTTCACACGGAAAATGCTTTTAGTCTTTCTCCATTGAGAATGATGTTGGCTCTTGGTTTTGCATGAACACTTTTGACTATGTTGGGGAAATTCCCTTCTATCCCAATTTTGCTGAGTATCTTTATCAGGAGAGAGTATCGGATTTTATCAAATGTCTTTTCTACATCAATTACCAATATCATATGGTTCTTGTTATTTAGTTGTTAATACAGTGAATTATGTTGTTTTTCTTATGTTGAACTATCCTTGCATAGCTGTTGAATCCCACTTGGTCATAGTGAATTGTTTCTGATGTGCTTTTGGAGTCTATTGGCTCAGACTTTAAGGATTTCTGCATCTATATTCATGAGAGAAATTGGTCTGTAGTTTTTTGAAATAATTTAAGTAGAAATGGTGCTAAATCCCCTCTGAATGTTTAGTAGAATTCAGCTGTGAAGCCATCTGATCCAGGACTTTACGAGTTTTTCAATTTCTTCTCTTGTGACGTGTCTGTTCAAGTGTTCTATATCTGTCCTTGTTAATCTTGGTAGGGGATGAATTTCAGGGAATTTGTCCATTTACTCTGTTGTTGTTGTTGTTATGTGCCGTCGAGTCGTTTCCAACTCATAGCGACCCTATGCACAACAGCCCTAAACCCT
>NW_006400105.1:186373-197380 GCF_000299155.1 Elephantulus edwardii | reverse complement strand
GCGGCGTGCGTTCCCCCGGTGTTCCCCGGTCTGGCGGCCTCGCCCTCGCGCTCTATCTTTTAATTTGGAGAATTTGACTATTTAAGTCTTGATGTTTTTCTTTTTGGGTCGAGTCTATGTGGTGTTCTTTATGCTTCTTCAATGTACCTAGGGCATGTTTTCTAATACTTCTTCACAATCTTCTCAGTGATTTCCTTGTCACTTCCCTGTTCTAGAATTTCAATCATATATATGTCATTCCGGTTGATGTCATCCCACATGATTCTAATGTTTTCTTAATTTTCTTTATTTTTCATTTCTGATTTTTCTTCTAGTATGTATCTAATGAGGCTCTTGTCTTCCAGCTTACTGACCCTCTGTTCCATCTCTTCATTTCTACTTTTTCGTCCTACCAGTGTGTTGGACACTTCTGCCATGTCGGTTTTAATATTAATGATTGCTTTTTGGTTATTTCTAGTACTGTATTCACTGTATCCTTTCTGTCTTGTGATGATTTTTTTAATTTCTTGTACCTCTTTGTCTATTCTACCAATTTTTTTCTTCCATCTTTAGCATTTTCATCCATATCTGTTCAAGGTTCTCCTCATCCATATATTTCCTCTGGACTGCTGTCTCTAAGGTATTTGCTCTTATTGACTTCCATTGTTTCTTCCCACATTTGTATCCTTTTCTTTAGCTGATCAAATAACTCTACATCAACGTATTTTTTTCTTGTTTTCTCTTTCTGGGGTATTCATTGGATCTGCTTTTTTAGGAGAAGGGTTATTTTGTTTTATCATGATAGCTGATGTGGATTGCTGCATTCTTGACATTATGGGAGTCTTTTCTTAATAGATATTAGGCTGTTGTAACTATAAAATTACCAGGGTACAGCAATGTTTTGTGAAGCACCTATATATTTGTGCTTCCTTCTTTGCCCAATGCCTTACAGGTCTCAGACCTAACAGCAATTTCCCCCCCAAAGTATCTCAATGACAAAGGAGCAAGCCTGTTGTTCCCTTTTGGAAGTAGCTTCTAACCTCCCTTGAGGTGCCCAGGTCCTCCCTGTTGCTTGAAATTAAGAGGTCTCATGTGGTCAAAATAGACAGAAGTTCCCCCCTCCCCCCACGAAATACCTTAATTACAATGAAAGAAGCCTGTTGTTCCCTTCTGGAAGTGACTTCTTGCCTCCCTCAAAGTTCCCAGGTCCTCCCTGTTGCTTGAACTTAAGGGATCCCATGTGGTCAAGCTAGACAGCAGGTTTTTGGTTGGGGTTTTACCCCCCAAAGTACCTATTTAAGCAATTGGAACAAATCCATGGCTGCTGCTGATGACACATGTGGCCCCCAAATGATTTTTTTAATATTTTTTTATTGGGAAAAACATATTGGGGGTACAAGGAGGTGAGGGTTGGGGGCAGAAGGGTGAGGCTGGGCCAGGATGCAGTTGCAGAGCTGCACAGTTTGGTCGGTGGGGGGAGCAGGTGAAGGAAATGATGAGGGTCCAGTGGGGACCAGATGCTACAGAGGAATGACAAGCATTTTCCAATAGTAATTAAACCAACTGTCTTATTGATTTGGGAATTGGATGCCGACTCTCTGGCTTCTTCATGCTGAACAGGGGCGTAGATATAAAGGGGGGAAGGGAGGACGCTTTATCACCTTACTGGTGGTCTTGGGTTAAAGCTGCTTGCCTTCTTGCTCTGTTAGAAGATATTTTCCTGTCATTTGCTCCCCTCTGGACTGCAAAGTGTTTTCCCAGGTGGGTCCAGTGGGGATGGCTGGTTGAACCCAGAGGCTCCATCCTCCTTTGCTTCCTTTTTGTCACTGGCACTGGGTTCAGGGTCAATTATGGAGTAAAACTCAGAGTTAAGGTTACCTATAGGAAAGGGAGCAAACCTAGAGAGAACAAACTTGTGAGTTACAAATAGAAGGGCTTTGAGGGTGTTGCTTTCAGGTTTACTGGGGGGGGGGGGTGGCAGAAGGTGGCCTAGGTAACATTCTCTGGATACCGTAGGCATTCTTTTTTTTTTTTCTTCTCCTTCCCCACCCCGGGGTCAGATGGCACAATCTGGGGACAGAGGAGCTCACCCTGAGGGCCGCGACAGTTCGCCCTGAGCCGGGGGCCAAGCGCAGCCCACCCCGGGCTGAAGGCCACGACCGCTCACCCCGGGCAGAGGGCCGCGATGGCTCGCCCCAGGCAGAGGGCCGAGGGCAGCCTGCCCCAGCCAGAGGGCCGCAACAGCTCGCCCCAAGCCGGGGGCCGAGGGCAGCCCGCCCCGGGTAGAGGGCCACAACGGCTCGCCCCAGGCCGGGGGCCGAGGGCAGCCCGCCCCCCCCCCCAAATGATTTTTAAAGACAAAGGTCCACTTACCAGGTCCACATTGACTTAAAAAAGTGGATTTAATCCCAAAACTGAGTGTTAACTATATCTTGTCAATCAAGGAAACCAATTAGATTACACTCAATTGTGAATGTTATAAAAAAAAACCCACAACAAAAACACCAAAGCAGTTTATATTTAACTTTCAACTAAAACAAGAGAGCCAGCCCTCCATAATACAGCTGTTTAACAAAGGAGCCTCCAAACTGGAGACTTAGTCATGGCCCAATTGGCCTTTAAATACAAAGGTCAGTTGTCCATGTCATGAGTGACCTTCCAGGACACAGCTGAGTGTAAGCGATATCCAATAAATCCAGGCAACCTATCAGCTCACACCCAATTGTGAATGACATAAAGAACAACCAAACTGTTTACACTCAACATTCAACTAAAAGAAAAGAGCATACCCATCAGAATCCAACTGCTTCAAACAGGAATTTGCAAACTGGAGACTTAGCTACCAAAAGAATTTTCAATAGAAAGGCATACCCAACATGTTCTCATTGACTTAACCAGAGGCTTCTATACCACATCTGAGTCTTAGCTAAATACAGTAAATCCAAGAAACCAAGCAGCTCACTCCTGATTGTGAATGAAATAAAAAAACAACCAAACCCGTTTACACCCAACTTTCAACTAAGATAAGAGCCTTACAGAATCCAACTGCTTCACCCTGGAGCCTCCAAACTAGAGACTTAGTTAGGGCCCAAATGACTTTTAAATACAAAAGCCAGCCCACCATGTCCTGATTGACCTAAACAAAAGGCTTCCAGGACACAGCTGAGTGTAAGCTAAATCCAGGCAAACAATCAGCTTACAATAGTTTGTGAACGAAATAAAAAGCAACCAAAAGAGTTTACACCTGACATTGAACTAACACTAGAGAGCCTGATCTCCAGAATCCAAGTGCTTTCAAACTAGCCTCTAAACTGGAGATTTAGTTAGGTCCCAAATGACCATTAAATACAAAGGCCTGTCCACCAGGTCCTCATTGACTTAAACAAGAGGCTTCTGGCCCACAGCTGAGTGTTAGCTAAATTCAGTAAAGTCAGGTAACCTATCAGATCACACCCAATTGTGAGTGACATAAAAACAACCAAAGATGTTTATAGCTGACATTCAATTAAACAAGAGAGTCTGACCTCCAGAATCCATCTGCTTCGCATATGAGCCTCCAGACTGGACAATTAATTAGGGCCCAACTGACTTTTAAACACAGAGACCTGCCCACAGGTCCTAATTGATTAAACTAGAAGCTTCCAGAACACAGCCGAGTGTTAGCCAAATCCTGTAAATCCAGGAGACCAAGGGCTTCACACTGATTTGAAGGAAATAAAACACAACCAAAACAGTTTACGGCTGACTTTCAATTAGAACATGAATGCTTGTTCTCCAGAATGCAACTGCTTCACTAACTAGCCTCCAAACTGGAGACTTAGTCAAGGCCCAACCCACTTTTAAATACCAAGGCACAAATGCCATGTTCTGATTGACTTATATAAGAGGCTTTCAACCCACAGCTGAGTGTTAGCTAAATCCATTAAATCCAGGAAACCAATCAGCTCACATACAGTTGTGAATGAAATAAACAACCATAACAGTTCGCACTCAACTATCAAATAAAGTAAGAGCGCCTACCCTTTAGAGTCCAAATGCTTCAGACATGGACCTCCAAACTGGAGCCTTAGGGGTCAACTGACTTTTAAATACAAGGCACGATCACTAGGTCCTGATTTTCTTAAACAAGAGCTTCCAGCCCACAGTTGAGTTTTAGCTAAATTCAGTAAATCTAGTCACCCAATCAGCTCACACACGATTTTGAATAAAAAACAAAATAGTTTACACCTGACTTTCAACTAAAACAAAAGAGACTGCCCTCTAGAATCCAACTGCTTCACACAGTAGCTTTCAAATTGTAGACTCAGTCAGGGCCCTAACTTTTAAATACAAAGGCCTGCCACTATGTCTTGACTGACTAAAAAAGGAGGCTTCCAGCCCACAACAAAAATACTTTTAAATACAAAAGCCTGCCCAACAGGTTCTCTTTGACTTAACAAGAGACTTCTAGCCCACCTCTGAGTATTAGATAAATCCAGTAAATCTAAGAAACCAAGCAGCTCACACCTGATTGTGAATGAAATAAAAAGCAACCAAAACTGTTTACACCTGACTTCAAATAAGACAAGAGTTTGCCTTCCATAATCCAACTGTTTCATACAGGTGCCTCTAAAATGCAGGCTTAGTTAGGGCCAGATGAATTTAAATACAAAGGCCTGCCCATCAGGTACTGATTGAATTAAGCAAGAGGCTTCCAGTCCAGAGCTGAGTGTTAACTAAATCCAGTAAATCTAGTCAACCAAGCAGCTGAAACCTAATTGTGAATGAAATAAAAACAACAAAAACAGTTTACATTAGACTTTCAACAAAAACAAGAGAGCTGCCCAACAGAATCCAACTGCTTCAATCAAGAACCTCTAAACTGTCAACTTCTCGTGTGAACTGATGTAAATATAAAGGCTCACCAACCAGGACTTAATTGACTTAAACAAGAGGCTTCCAGCCCATAGCTGAGTTTTAGCTAAATTCAGTAAATCTAGTCAAGCAATCACCTCACACATGATTTCCAACAAAATAAAAACAACCAAATTAGTTTATACCTGACTTTCTACTTGAGCCTACCCTCCAGAATCCAATTGCTGCACACATGAGCCTCAAAACTGCAGATTTAGGGGAGCTCTGGTGGCCTAGCCACAAGAAGCTGCCAATCCCAGAGGTACACGGTTCAAATCCACCAGATGCTCTGCTGCTTCCTGTACCAATCAGATCAGATTTGATGGTACACATAAAAAATATGAATTTTAAAAAAATTTAAAACAAAACCCTGCAGATTTAGCACCACAACAAGATAAAGGTAAATAATCCAATTGAAAAATGGGCACAGGATATGAACAGACACTTCACCAAGGAAGACATTCAGATGGCCAACAAGCACATGAAGAAATGTTCAAAATCCCTAGCTCTGAGAGAGACGCAAATAAAGACAACCATGAGATATCATCTCACTCCAGTATGACTAGCAAAATTTAACAGAACAGCAAGCAACAAATGCTGGCGAGGTTGTGGCGAGACTGGAACCCTTATTCACTGTTGGTGGAAGTATAAAATGGTGCAACCACTGTGGAAAGTGGTGTGGTGCTTTCTCAAAAAGTTGCAAATAGAGATACCATTTGACCCAGTAATTCCACTACTGGGAATATACCCTAAAGAGACCATAACCGCCACCCAAACAGATATATGCACACCCATGTTTATTGTGGCTTTGTTCACAATAGCAAAGAGTTGGAAACAACCTAAGTTCCCATCAACAAATGAATGGATAGAGAAGCTGTGGTATATTCACACAATGGAATACTATGTACATTGAAAAACAAGGAACTCATGCAATATTATTCAAAATGGGTGACCCTGGAGGACATTATGCTGAGTGAAATATCTTAGTCATAAAAGGACAAACACTGCGTAGTGCCACTGCTGTAGAATGGGACTGACATCAGGGTTGGGGTAAGAATGAGAAAAACTGGATGAATTATGTATACTGCATTGAAGCCTAGAGGGAAAGAACAGTTTAAAAACAATGTATTTTAGGGCATTATGATAATCATAAGAGTTCAGAATGAGGGTTGCAGAGTGGAGTATACTCAGGGTGGGTGTATGGGGGTGTGGGGGTTTGTATACCAATGAAGGAGTTTTTCTTTTGCTTTTCAAGCAGAAGAGCAAACTGGGAGTGGGGGTGGGATGGGTGTGGAGAAAAGCACAACAATGAATGAATGGAAATCCAAAATCTCTGTAAATGTTCTTTGAAATGAATAAAAAAAAATCATAAAAACACAACTGCAGATTTAGTCAGAACCCAAACAACTTAAATTCAAAGGCCTGACTTAAATTACAGATTTTCCAGAACACAGCAGTGTTAGCTAAATGCTGTAAATCCAGGGAACCAACCACATAACACCGTATTGTGAAGCAAATAAAACACAACCAAAACAGTTTGCACCTGAATTTTAAATACAAGGGAGCCTGTCCTCCAGAATCCATCTGTTTCACACATGAGCCTTCAAACTGGAGACTTCTTAAGGGCCCAACAGACTTTTAAATACAAAAGCACAACCAGCAGGTCCCGATTGATTTAAACAAGAGGCTTCCAGCCCACAGGTGATTGTTAGCTAAATTCAGTGAATCCAGTGAGTTCACACTCAATTGTCAAGGATATAAACAAACCAAAAAAGTTCACTCATGACTTTCAACTGTAACATAAATTCTTATCCTCCAGAATAAAACTGCTTCACTAATGAGCTTCCAAACTGGAGACTTAGTCACTTCCCAACCTACTTTTAAATACAAAGGCCCACCCAAAAGTTATTTATTGACTTAAACAAGATGCTTCCATCCCACAGCTCGGTGTTAGCTAAATCCAGTAAATCAACTCACACAATTGTGAATGAAATAAAATAAAAATTTGCATCTGACTTTCCACTGAAACAAGATAGCCTGTTCTCCAGAATCTTCACAAAAGAGCCTCCAAACTCGGGATTTAGTAAGGTCCCAAATGACTTTTAAATACAAAAGCCCACGCACAAGGTCCTCATTACTTAAAGAAATAGCTTCTAGACCACAGCTGAGTGTTAGCTAAATACAGTAACTCCAGGCAACAAGTCAGCTCACATCTGATTGTGATCTAAATAAAAACAAAACAGTTTACACTTGACTTTCAATTAAAAAAAAGAGAGCCTGCCCTTCAGAATCCAACTGATTCACACAGGAGTATTCAAAAGGAGACTTAGACAGGGCCCAACGGACTTTTTAATACAAAGGCCTGCCACCAGGTATTGATTGACTTAAAAAGGAGGCTTCTGGCCCAAAGCTGAGTGTAAGGTAAATCCAGTAAATCCAGGCAACCTGTCAGCTCACAACCAATTGCGAATAACAAAAAATAACCAAACAGTTTACACTTGACATTTAAATAAAAGATCCTGCCCACCAGATTCCAACTGCTTCAAACAGGAGCTTGCAAACTGGAGACTGAGTCAGGTATGAAAAGACTTTTAATACAAAGGCCTGCCTAATAGGTTTCCATTGACTTAACAAGAGACTTAAAATCCTCTGCTGAGCATTAGCTAAATCCAGTAAAATCAGGTAACCAAGCAGCTCAGACCCTATTGTGAATGAAATAAAAAACAAACAAACATCCCAACCCACTGACACCCAATTTTCAAATAAGAAAACTTGCCTTCCAGAAATAAACAGCTTCACACAGGAGCTTTCAAACTGGAGACTTGGTCAGGGCTCAACTGACTTTTAAATACAAAGGCCAGCCCACCATGTCATGATTGACCTAAAGAAAAGGCTTTCAGGACACACCTGACTGTCAGCTAAATCCAGTAAATCCAGGTGCCAATCAGCTTACACTTGTTTATGAATGAAATAAAAAAAAAATTTTAAAAAACCCAACCCAACCAAAAAACAACCCACAACAACCAAAATTGTTTACTCTGCCATTTAACTAAAACAAGAAAGCCTGACCTCCTGAATCCTAATGCTTTCCACGTGAGCCTCTAAATTGGAGACTTAGTAAGGCCTCCAATCAACTTTATCACACCAAGGCCCACTTCCCAGGTCCTGATTGACTTAAAGAACAGGCTTCTGACAGCTGATTGTTAAAGTCATTAAATCCAAGTGGCAAATAAGCTCACATATGATTTGAATAAATTAAAAAACAAACAAAACAGTTTACACCTGACTTTCAACTAAAATTAGAGAGCTTACTCTCCAGAATTCAATTGTTTCACACATAAGCCTCCAAATTAGAGACTTAGTCAGGGCTCAACTGGTTTTTAAATATAAAGGCCCACCCACCAGGTTGTCACTGACTTAACAAGAGGCTTCTAGCCCACCACTGAATATTAGCTAAATTCAGTAAATACAAAAATCCAAGGAGCTCACACACGATTATGAATGAACCAAAAACCAAACAACAACAACAAAACACACATGCGCGCACGCACACACACACACACACACACACACACGCGTGCGCCAATTTACACCCAACTTTCAACTAAGACAAGAGAGCTTGCCTTCCATAGTACAACTGCTTGACACAAAAGCCTCCAAACCAGAGACTTAACAGGGCTCCACTCATTTTTAAACACAAAGGCCAGCCCACCATGTCCTGATTGACTTAAACAAGAGGATTCCAGCCCAGATGAGTATTAACTAAATCCAGAAAACTTAGGATCATGAAATAAAAAAACAACACCCCAGCCAAAAAACAACCCACAATAACCCAGTGTTTACTCTGTCACTTAACTAAAACAAGAAAGCCTAACCTCCTAAATCCTAATGCTTCCCACATAAGCCTCTAAATTGGAGACTTAGTAAGGCTCCAATAGACTTTGATAGCTGATTGGCCACCTGGATTTAATGGATTTAGATATCAATCAGCTCACACCTAATTGTGAACAAAATAAAAAACAACCAAGACAGTTTACAAAACATTTTCCACTAAAACAAGAGAGCTTCCCCACAGAATCCAACTGCTTCAAACAGGAGCCTCTAAATTGGAGACTAATCGTGGTAAACTGACTTTAAAATACAAAGGATCTCTCCCACCAGGTCCTGATTAACTTGAACAAGTGCCTTCTAGCACAAAGCTGAGTGTTACCTAAATCCAGAAATATAGGCAGCCAATCAGCTCAGACCCAACTGTGAACAAACTACAAAACAACCAAAAAGTTTGCATCTGACTTTCAAGTAAGTGAGGAGACTCCGCCTTCCAGAATCAAAACCTTCACACATAAGCCACAAAAGGGCTTTGAAAGAAAAAGAGCAAACCACCAAGTCCTGATTGTCTTAAATGAGTCTTTTAGCCCACAGCTGACTGTTAGCTAAATCCAGTAAATCCAGTGAACCAATAAGTTCACACCCGACTGTCAATGAAATGAAACACAACCAAAGCAATTTACATTCTATATTCAACTAAAACAAGAGAGTCTACCTTCCAGAATCCAGCTGCTTCACACAGGTGCTTCCCAAAAGCACACTTAGGGCCCAACAAATGTAAATACAAAGGCCTGCTCACCAGGTCCTAATTGACTTAAACAAGAGGCAGGCTTCCAGCCCACAGCTGAGTGTTAGCTAAATCTAGTAAATCCAGGAAACCAATGTGCTTACACTCGATTGTGAATGAAATAATAATAAAAAAAAACCCACAAGCAAATCAGTTTACACCTGACTTTCAACTAAAATAAGAGTCTACCATACAGAATCCTATGACTTCACAAATGAGCCTCAAAGCTGCAGATTTAGTCAGGATCCAACCAACTTAAATACAAAGACCACCATCAGGTCATGATTGACTTAAACAATATGCTTCTAGAACACAGCTGAGTACAAACTAAATCCTATAAATTCAATGGACTAATTACCTCACACCTGATTGTAAAGGAAATAAAACACAACCAAACACTTTACATACGACTTTCAACTACAGTAAGGGAGCCTAACATCCAGAACCCAAATGATTCACACATGAGCCTTAAAACTGGAGACTTAATTAAGGTAACAACCAACAAAGAAATAAAAAGGCACAAACTCTAAGTTCTAATTGACTTAAACAAGAGACTTCCAGCCCAACAGTGAGCGCTAGCTAAATTCAGTAAATTTAGAAGCCAACGACCTGACACCATTTGTGAAGGAAATAAAATACAATCAAAACAATTTACACCTGACATTCAACTGTACCATGACTGTTTCTCCTCCAGAATGTAACTGCTTCACTAATAAGCCTACAAACAGAGACTTACTCAGGTTCCGAAGCCACTTTTAAATACAAAGGCCCATCCACTCGGTCATGATTGTCTAAATAATAGGCTTACTGCCCAAAGCTAAGCTTCAACTACTTCAAAAAGTGCCTCCAAAAAGCAGATTTAATCAGGGCCCAACAATTAAAATACAAAGGCCTGCCCACCAGGTCCACATTGACTTAAATAAGAGGGTTCTGGCCCACAGCTGAGTATTAGCTAAACCCAGTCACAAATCAACTGGCACAAGATAGTGAATGAAATAAACAACAACCAGAATAGTTTACACACAACTTTCAACTATAATAAGAAAGCCGTAGCTCCAGAATCCAACTGCTTCACACATGAGACATCAAACTGGAGACTTAGTCAGGTTTCAACCGAGTTTCAAATAAAAAGGCACAACCACCAGATTCTCATTGACTTAAAAAAGAGCCTTCAAGTCCACAGCTGAGTGCTCATTAGATCAGATAAATCCATGCAACTAGTAAGCTCATGCAGGATTGTAAATGATATAAAAACCAACCAAAACAATTTACACTTGAATTACAACTAAAACAAGAAAGCCTACCATGCAGAATCAAAGTGTTTCACACATGAACCCCCAAACTTGAGACTTAGGGTCTAAAAGAATTTTAGTGCTCGCTTCGGCAGCACGTATACTAAAATTGTAACGATACAGAGAAGATTAGCATGGCCCCTGCACAAGGATGACACACAAATTTGTGAAGTGTTCCATATTTTTACCATTGAGGATTAAGTGACATGGGGAATCAAACTGGTTTCT
>NW_006400105.1:167509-171527 GCF_000299155.1 Elephantulus edwardii | reverse complement strand
TGTTTTAGAATGAGGCCGACATCGGGGTGGGGGTAAGACTGAGAAAAACTGGATGAAATATGTTTACAGCATTGAAGTCTTTGGGGGAGAGAATATTTTAAAAGTATTATATTTTAGGGCATTATGTTTATCGTAAGAGTATGGAATGAGGGTTGCAGAGTGGATTATATTTGGGGTTGGGGATGTCGGGGGGATTGCATACCAATGAGGGAGTTTTTCTTTTGCTTTTGAAGGAGCGGAGCAAACGGGGGTGTGGTGCGGGGGAAAGGGTGCAACAATGAATGAATTGAATTCCAAAATCTCTGTAGATGTTCATTGAAATGAAAAATAAATAAATTTTAAAAAATAAAGAAAGAATTTTAAATAAAAAGGCCTGCTCATCAGGTCTTGATTGATTTAAACAAGAGGTTTCCAGGCCACAACTAAGTGTTAACTTAACCCAGTAAATCCAGGCAACCAAGCATCCCCCACTTGATTGTGAACAAATTAAAACACAACCAAAACAGTTTACACCAGACTTTGATCTAAAATAAGAGACTTTCCCCACAGAATCCAAATGCTTCACATAGGAGCCTCCAAACTGGAGACTTAGTGAGGGTCAAAATTACTTTTATATACAAAAGCCTGTCCAGCAGGTCCACATTGACTTAAACAAGAAGCTTCCAACCCACAGATGAGTGTTAGCTGAATCCATACAACCAATAAACTTATATTCGATTGTGAATGAAATAAATAACTAAAAGTGTTTAACTCGATTTTAACAAGTGCAAAAAAGTCTGTCCTCCAGAATGCAACTGCTTCAACAAGTGCCTCCAAAATGCAGACTTGATCAGGTCCCAACAAAATTAAATACAAAGGCATGAGTACCAGGTCCTCATTGACTTAAATAAGAAGCTTTCAGCCCACAGCTACTTGTTAGCTAAATCCAGTCATAAATCAACTGGCACAAAATTGTTAATGAAATAAACAACCAAAAGAGTTTACACCCAACTTTCAACTAAAGTAAGAGAGCCTGCCCTCCAGAATCCAACTGCTTCATTCATAAGACTAAAAACTGGAGACTTAGTCAGGTTCCAACCAACTTTTAAATACAAAGGCACAACCACCAGGTCCTCATTGACTTAAACAAGCAGCTTTGAGCCCACAACTGAGTGTTTCTAAATCCAGTAAATCTATGTGGCCAGTATGCTCACACATGATTGTGAATGAAATAAAAAAAAAAAAGAGAAAAAAAATCAACCAACAAAATTTACACCTGGCTTCAACTAAAAGAAGAAAACAAGAGAGCCTACCATTTAGAATCAAACTGTTTCACACATGAATCCTCAAACTTGAGACTTAGTCAGGGTCTAAATGAATTTTAAATAAAGAGACCCACCCACTAGGTCCTGATTTACTTAAGAGGTTTCCAGCCCATACCTGAGTGTGAGCTAGAGCCAGTAAATCAGGGCAAACAAGCACCTTGAAATAAAACACAACCAAAAACAGTTTACACCAGACTTTGTTCTAAAACAAGAACACCTCCACAGAATCCAAATACTTCACACAATAGCCTCCAAACTAGAGACTTAGTGAGGGCCAAAAGGCTTTTTATATACAAATGCCTGTACACCAGGCCCACATTGATTTAAGCAAGAAGCTTCCAGCCCACAGATGAGTATTAGCTAAATCTAGTAAATCCAGACAACCAATAAACTCATACTCGATTGTGAACAAAATAAAAAACAACCAAAAGTTTTTAACCTGACTTTAAATTAACACAAGAAAGCCTGACCTCCAGAATCCAACTGCTTCACACAGGACTTTCCAAACTGGAGATTTAGTCAGGTCCCAAGTGATTTTCTATATAGAGGCCCGCCAACCAGATCCTGATTGACTGAAACCAAAGGCTTCCAGCCAACAGCTGTTATGTTGTTGTTAGGTGCCATTGAGTCATACATACAACTCATAGTAATCCTATGAACCAAAGAGCTAAATCTAGGCCTGTTCTTCACCATCCTCTCACTTCCTTACACACAAGAGCCCACTGCAGTAATCACTGTCAATCCACCTGGTTGAGGGTCTTCCTCTCATTCACCAACCCTCTACTTTTCCCAACATCATGTCCCTCTTCAAGGAATAGCACCTCCTAGCGATATATCCAAAATATGTAAGCCAAAGCTTCATCATTCTTGCCTCCAAAGAGCACGCTGGCTGCACCATATCCAAGACATATCTGTTCATTCTCTTAGCCATCCATGGGATGTTCAGTGCTTTTTTCCAACCCCACAGCTTAAAGGTATCAATTCATTCTCTGTCATCCTTATTCATTGCCCAGGTCTCAGATGCATAGCTAGTAACTGGAAAGACCATGACCTGAGTCAAACACACATTAGTCCTCAAACTAACATTACTACTACTCAGTAATTTGGAAAGGTCCCTACCTGCATATTTTCCCCAGTGCAATAAATCTTATTTTCTTACTGCTCATACCAAGGGTGTTAATTGTGGATCCAAACTAGATGAAGTTGTTGACAGTTGACAGTGGACAGGCTGCATAGGAATTGGATTAAAAACATTTGTGGAAGAAATCATTGGAGAAGCTCAATATCAGCAGTCATAACTTGGCTGGGGCAGACTGTGGGTCAGATCATCAATTACTCTTATGTAAGTCTAAAGTGAGGCTTAAAAAAAATGAAAATAAGTCCAAAGGACCAAAGCTATGATCTTGAATCAACTCCATCAAAATTTCATGAATACCTTAATAGATTTGAGGCATTGAACATAATGATAGAAGACCAGATGACTTGTGGGATGATATCAACAATGTCATCCATGAAGAAAGCAAATGGTCATTACAAAAACAGAGGAGAAAAACAACTGAAATGAATGTCAGAAGAGATTCTAAAAATTGCACTGGAACATCAAGAAGCAAAATCTACAGGAAAACATTTCAAAGTGAAAGAGCTGAACAGACAGTTTCAAAGGGCAGCTTGGGAGGAAAAAGCAAAATATTATAATGGAAGGTGCAGAGAGATAGAATTGGAGAATAAAAAGGCAAGAACTTGCTTTGCATTTCTCAAGCAGAAAGAACTGAAAAATAAATTTAAGCCTTGTGTTACAATGTTGAAAGATGCTATGGACAATATATCGCATGACCCAGAAAGCATCAAAAGAAGATGGAGGGAATACCCAGAGTCACTGTACCAGAAAGAATTGACTGACACTGGAAAATTTCAGGAAGTACCATATGAACAGGAGCCAATGGTAATGAAAGAGAAAGTGGAAGCAACATTGAAGGCATTGGGGGAAAAAAATTAAAGTCCCAGGAATTGATGTTATATAAATTTCAATTACATAATAAAACAAATTATCAAGTATCCAAATATTAAGTTGCACAGCTCAAAAGGCATATAAAAATTAGAGTCTGCTCAATGCAGTAGCAGAAACTCACTTCTCTTTTGCAAGAGACGTTGGAAAGTAGACGGGGGTGGGCATCACACTTCAAACAAAAATGAGTTGTTAAACAACTTTTTACTGGGAAAAATTACACTTTCAGAAATTTTATGATTAAGATTTTAGCTACAATAAGAAAATATCTCTACCATTTAAAAAATAGTACTAAATTAAAGAGTATATTCTGCATGTTCTACACAAGACAAAGGCAACATTTTGCTAAAAGTATTTAAAAGCCCCCTCCCATTCTTTTTATCCAGGCCCTCTCTGTTACGTTGCGCCTCAAAGTGCAAATATCAAATTAAATGTAAGGCTTCCCCCCCTTTTGTTGTTGTTGTTATGTGCTGTCGACTCCTTTGCGACTCATAGCGACCCTATGCACAACAGCCCTAAACCCTGCTCTACCCTGTGCCAACCGCACTGCCTCTGAGACACCCATCCCGATTACCCCAGTCACCGAATCAATCCATCTTATAGAGGATCTTCCCCTCCTGCGCTGTCCCTCCACCGTCCCAAGCATGATGTCCCTCTCCAAGGACCCGTCCCTCCTGGCAACATGTCCAAAGTATGTCAGACGAAGCCC
>NW_006400105.1:165205-166769 GCF_000299155.1 Elephantulus edwardii | reverse complement strand
CCCATTCTTCTCAGAGTCAGCCACAGTTTGTTATGATCCACACAGTCAAATGCCTTTGCATAATCAATGAAACACAGATAGACATTCTTCTGGTGTGGATACAAAACTAACATTTTGATACGATTTGTTCATACTTACTGTTTCCTCAAACTTTGCTTAATTATTCCATGTAAATTCAACTAAACCTGCCATACCTCCCCCGATCCCCTCTCTTCTCCATCTTGGAGGGAAATTTATTATGCAAACTAGGCAATAATACTAATTGGGCAATACGATCCCCTGGGGATATGGCTGTAATTCCCCGAGGGGACGAAACAAGAATTTTTACTTCTCCTTCATAATGTGAATCAATAATTCCAGGATGTATTACAAGTCCCTGTAATGTAGAAGAAGAACGGCCAATTAACAACCCTACCATATCTTTTGGCAAAGGTCCTTTAAAATCTATATTTACAAGCTGTACTCCCATTTGCGGGGTTAATATGAGTCTGGTGGTGCAACAGAGGTCCAATCCTGCACTCCCTCTTGTGGCCCTCCTGGCAAGGGCTGTTGCTGCTGCATGCCGTCCTTCGGGCGTAGACTGGGGACCACGGGTGTCTGAAATGCCCCATACATTTGTGTTGGGCCCTGGGGTCTGGGGCCCCTCTGCAGGTTTTTTGAACGTGCCCCCGTATATCCTGGGGTCAGTGGATTCCCTTGTATGTCTTTAACAGAACGACATTCATTAGCCCAATGATTACCCTTTCTGCATCGTGGACATAAGCCAGGGGGAGGAGTAACTGGAGATACATTTACTCCCTTCTTAGGCTTATTGGGACACTGCCTTTTCAGGTGGCCAGACTGTCCACATTGAAAACATGCACCGGGGGTACTATGTTTTCCATTCTTAGCTTGTGAAAGCTGTAAAACTGCAGCAGCAAGGCCTGAATTAGTCAAGGGGCCACCAATTTCTCTGCAAACTTTCAACCACACTTGCAGGCCTTTACTTTTCCAAGGGGTAATCGCCTGTTGGCATGCTTTTGTACACTGTTCATATATGAGTTGTTCTACTAAAGGCAAAGCTGCATCCATATCGCCAAAAATTTTTCCTGCTGCTTCAACCATTCTGCCTACAAAATCAGCGAAAGGCTCAGTATGCCCTTGGATTACCTTAGATAAGTTCCCAGTCACCTCACCTTTGTTAGGTATCTTCTTCCAGGCCTTAATTGCTATTTCATTGATTTGAGCATATACTTGCAGTGGATAAACAGTTTGATTATTGGCCCATTGCCCTTGACCAGCCAACATGTCAAAAGTCCAGGCAGGTTGACCCTGGGCTGTATTTTGCCTGGCCTGTGCTAAGGTATAGTCAGTATAAAGTGATTTCCAATCTAGATATTGACCAGTAGTTAGACAAGCTTTAGCTGTGCTATGCCAATCAGCAGGCGTCTGAGCATGTAAAGCCAAACGCTCCAATAAGGCAAGGGTAAAAGATGCTCCTACCCCATAGGCTTTCGCTGACTCGGCCAATGCTTTAAGTTGCTTAAAATCAATAGGTTCATGATAACGTTGGTGATTGGCATCC
>NW_006400105.1:136359-162632 GCF_000299155.1 Elephantulus edwardii | reverse complement strand
CAGTATGGACTGAGGCTCAATGTCAAGAAGACAAAGATTCTCACCACTGGACCAATTGGATGGATGGCGAAGAGATTGAGATTGTTCACTGCTTCAGTTTGGTTGGCTCCACAGTCAACACTCTTGGCACCAGCAGTCAGGAAATCAAAAAGCGTATCGCAACGGGAAAGTCTGCTGTTAGGGACCTCTCTAAAGTACTCAGGAACAACGGTGTCTCTTTGGAGACTAAGGTGTGCCTGATACAGGCCACGGTATTTGCAATCGCTTGTTATGCATCAGAGAGTTGGACAATGACTAGGGAGGACAGGAGGAGAGTGGATGCTTTTGAGCTGTGGTGGTGGAGGAGAGTACTGAACGTACCATGGACTGCCAGGAAAACAAACAGATTCATCTTGTAGAGGATTAAACCAAGCTACTCCTTGGAGGCAAGAATTCTGGGGCTTCGTCTGACATACTTCGGACACGTTGCAAGGAGGGACGGGTCCTTGGGAGGGACATCATGCTTGGGAGGGGGGAGGGACAGCGCAGGAGGGGAAGACCCTCTATGAGATGGATTGATTCGGTGACTGGGGTATTCTGGATGGGTGTGTCAGAGGCAGTGCAGTTGGCACAGGATAGAGCAGGGTTTAGGGCTGTTGTGCATTGGGTCGCTATGAGTCGAAAACCCATAACAACAACAACAACAACATATCTCTTTTAAAAAGTTCTCTCCCTCACCTGTTTCAATGCAGTACACATCATTCCTCCCCTCCTTCTCTGTCTTCCCTCAACCCCAATGTCAGTCCTGTTTTACAACAGTGGCCCTATGCAGTATTTGTCCTTTTGTGACTGAGATATTTCACTCAGCATAATGTCCTCCAGGGTCATCCATTTTGCATAATATTTCATGAGTTACTCGTTTTTTAATGCAGCATAATATTCCATTGTGTGAATGTACCACAGCTTCTCTATCCATTTGTTTTTTGATGGGCACTTGGGTTGTTTCCAGCTCTTTGCTATTGCAAACAAAGCAACACTAAACATGGGTGTGCATGTATCTGCTTGGTTCGCAGTTATAGTTTCTTTAGGATAAATTCCCAGGAGTGGAATTGCTGGGTCAAATGGTATCTCTATTTGCAACTTTTTGGGAAAGCGCCATACAGCCTTCCATAGTGGTTGCACCATTTTACACTCAACAGTGAATAAGGGTTCCAGTTTCTCCACAACCTCGCCAGCATTTGATGTTTGTTGTTCTGTTAAAGTTTACTGTTCTGACTGGGGTGAGATGTTATCTCATAGTTGTTTTTATTTGCATCTCTCTTATGGCTAGGGATTTTGAACATTTCTTCATGTGTTTGTGTGCCATCTGAATGTCTTCTTTAGTGAAGTGTATTTTCTTATCCTGTGCCCACCGACTTTTAAATACAAAGGCAATACCACAAAGTCCTGAATCACTTAAACAAGAGGCTTCCAGGACACAGCTGATTGTTAGCTAAATTTGGTAAATCCAGTGGACTAATTAACTCAGATCTGATTGTAAAGGAAATAAAACACAACCAAAACAGTTTACACCTGACTTTATACAATAACATAAGTACTTACCCTGCAGCCTGAAACTGTTTCACAAATGAAACTCTAAATTGGGGATGTAGTCACACCCAACCAACTTTTAAATACAATGACACAACCACTATGTCATGATTGATTTAAACAACAGGTTTCCAGCCCACAGGTGAATGTTATCAAAATTTAGTAAATCCAGGAGACCTATCAGGTCACACTTGATTATGAACGAAATAAAAAAAAAAACAAAAACATTTTACACTTGGCTTTCAACTAAGAGAACCTACCCTCCAGATCTAATTACTTTACAAATCAGCCTCAAAATTGCATATTTAGTCAGGGCCTAACCAACTTACAAAGGTCTGCCCACCAGGTCCTGATTGTCTGAAACAAGAGGCTTGCAGCTCATAACTGAGTTTTAGTGACATTCAGTAAACCCAGGTGACCAATCAGCTCATACTCGATTGTGAACACAATAAAAAACAAAAGAGCATGTTGTTGTTATATGCCATTGAGTTGCCTGCGACTCAGAGACCCTGTGTACAATAGCCCTAAATCAGGCTCTATTATGTTCCAATCCTATTGTCTCTGACACAACTACCCTCATTGTCCCACTCACTGGATGGATCAATCCATCTCATTGAGGGTCTTACTTTCTTGTGTTGTCCCTCCACCCTCCTAAGCATGAAATCCCTCTCCAAGGACTGGTCATTTCAAATATATAAGACAGTCTGCCCTCCAGAATCCAACTGCTTCACACATGACCTCAAATTGGAGACTTATCCAGGGCCCAACAGACAACTAAAAATGCATAACCATTAGGTCCTGATTGACATAAGCAAGAGCATTCCAGGCCACATCTGAGTGGTAGCTAAATCCATTAAGTCCAGGCCACCAATCAGCTCACACCTAATTGAGAATGAAATGAAAAAACAACCAGTGCTGTTTACACCCAAATTTCAAATAAAACAAGAGAGTCTATCCCCCTAATCCAATTTTTTTTTTCACATATGAACCTCAAACTTGAGGCTTAGTCAGGGTTAAAACAACTTTTAAATAAAAAGGCCAACCCACCAGGTCCTGAGGTTTCTAGCCCATAGCTGAAGGTTAGCTAAATCCAAGAAATCCAGGCAACCAATCAGCTCACACTTGATTGTGAATGAAATTAAAAAAAACACAAACCAAAACCATTTACACTAGACTGTCAACTAATGCAAGAAATCTGACCATCCAGAATTCAACTGCTTCACACATGAGCCTCAAAACTAGAAACTTAGTGAGACCTCAACTACCTGTTAAATACAAAGGCCCACTCACCAGGTCCTGATTAACTTAAACAGAGGTTTCCATCCCAAAAGTGAATGTTAGCTAAATCTCTAAAATACAGTGGACCAATCATCTCACATGTGATTGTGAAGGAAAAAAAAAAAACCAAAAAAAAAATCAACAAACAACCAAAACAGTTTACAGCCAACTATCAACTCAAAGAAGGGAGCCTGCCCTCTAGATTTCAATTACTTCACATGAGAGCCTTCAATCTAAAGACTTAGTGCCCAACTGAATTTAATACACAAGCTTGCTCCACATTCTGATTGATTTAGACACAGGCTTCCAGTCCACATATGAGTGTTAGCTAAATCCAGTAAATAAAGGTGCCAATCAGTTCACACACAATTGTAAACAATATAAAACAACTAAAATAGTTTACACTTGACTTTCAATTAAAATGAGAAAGCCTACTCTCCAGAATCCAATTGCTTCACGCATGAGCTTCAAAATTGGAGATTTAGTAAGGGCCCAACCAACTTAAGTACAAAGGCATGCCTAGCAGGTCCTGATTGACTTGAAAAAGAGGGTTCCAGGCCATAGGTGTTAGCTAAATTTAGTAAATCCAGGGAGCCAATCACTTGATTGTGAAGGAAATAAAATACAACTACAACAGTTTATATCTGACTTTCAATTATCATATTAGTGCTTATCTTTCAGAATGCAAATGCTTCACTAATGAGCCTCCAACCTGAAAACTTAGTTAGGGTCCAACCAACTTTTAAATACACCCAACTTTCATGTAAAGCCAAGAAAGCCTACCCTTCAGGATTCTACTGTTTCACTCATGAACTTACAAACTGGAGAGTTAGTCACAGACCAATCAACTTCTAAATAAAAATGCCTGCCCTCCATGTCCTGATTAATTAAACAAGAGGTTTGTACCCACAACTAAGTGTTAGCTAAATCCAGTAGACCTAGGTGTCAATCAGCTCACACACAATTGTGAACTAAATAAAAAACCAACCAAAACTGTTCATACCTGACTTTCAACTGAGTGTCTGCCCTCAAATATTCATTTACTTTACTTACACATAAGCCTTCAAACTGGAGACTTAATCAAACCCAACGGACTTTTAAATACAAAGGCCCACACACCAGGTTATGATTGATGATTACAAATGAAATAAAAAACAGAAACAGTTTACACCTGTCTTTCAACTAAAACAAGAGTGCCCATCATCCAGAATCCAACTGCTTTCCACATGAGCCTTCAAACTGGAGACTTAGGGCTCATATGACTTTTAAACACAAAGGCTTCCCACCAGGACCTGATTGACTTAAACAAGAGGCATTCAAGGGCACAGCTGAGTGTTAGCTAAATCTAGTAAGTCCAGGTGCCAAGCAGGCTCTCAAAATTGCAAACAAAAGAAAAAACAAATAAAATAGTTTACACCCAATTTTCAACTAAAATAAGAGAGCTTAACCTTCAGAATCCATGCTTCATACATCTGCCTCAAAACTGAAGATTTAGTCAGGGATGAAGCAACGTAAATACAAAGGTCCACCCAGCAAGTCCTGATTGACTTAAGCAATAGTCTTCCAGAACACAGTTGAGTGTTTCCCATATCCAGTAAATTTAGAGGACCAATCACCTCACACACGATTGTGAAGGAAAGGAAACATATCCAAAACAGTTTACATCTATCTTTTAAGTACCACATGGGAACATCATGCCCTTCAGAATCCAACTGCTTCACACATGAGCTTTGAAACTGTATCTGGGCCCAACAGACTTTTTTTTTAGCTTTGTATTTATTTTTTTTTTACTTTTTTTTACATTAATTTCAGTAAAAATTTACAGAGACTTTGGATTTCCATTCATTCATTGTTGCACTCTTCTCCCCTCCCAACCTTCCACACCTCCCCACCCCAGTACACTACCCTCTTGTAAAAGTAAAACACAAATTCTTTCATTGTTTTACAAACCCTCCCCCAGGTCCACTCCACCATGTAGCCTTCGTTCTAGACACCTGTCATGACAGAAATACCTAATCACATATCCCTTTTAAACAGTTTTCTCCCTCATCTGTTTCAGTGTAGTATACATTATTGAACCCATCTTTCTCAGTCTCCTCCCAACCCCGATGTCAGTCCTATCTTACAACAGTGGCACCATGCAGTATTTGTCCTTTTGTGACTGAGATACTTCACTCTGCATAATGTCCTCCAGGGTCATCCATTTTGAATAATATTGCATGAGTTCCTTGTTTTTTAATGCAGCATAGTATTCCATTGTGCGAATATACCACAGCTTCTCTATCCATTCGTTTGTTGATGGGTACTTAGGTTGTTTCCAACTTCTTGCTATTGTGAACAAAGCCACGATAAACATGAGTGTGCATATATCTGCTTTGGTGTCAGTTATGGTCTCTTTTGGGTATATTCCCAGTAGTGGAATTGCTGGATCAAATGGTTATCACTATTTGCAACTTTTTGAGAAAGCGCTATACCGCCTTCCACAGTGGTTGCACCATTTTACACTCACACCAACAGTGAATAAGGGTTCCAGTTTCTCCACAACCTCGCCAGCATTTGTTGCTTGCTGTCTGTTAAATTTTGCTATTCTTAGTGGGGTGAGATGAGATATCTCATAGTTGTTTGTTTTTGTTTTTGTTTTTGTTTTGTTTTGTTTTATATTATTTTTGTGTGAGTGTACCGTCAAATCAGATCTGACTGGTACAGGAGGAGATTGTCCCTCCTTCCCCGGCAGAGTATCTGGTGGATTCGCTCATAATTGTTTTAATTTTCATCTCTCTTGAGCTAGGGATTTTGAACATTTCTTCATGTGCTTGTCAGCCATCTGAATGTCTTCTTAGGTGAAGTGTCTGTTCATATCCTGTTCCCATTTTTCAACTGGATTATTTACCTTTATCTTGTTGTGGTGACCCAATAGACTTTTACATACAAGAGCACAACCACCGGGTCCTGATTGACTTAAACAATAGACTTCTAGAACACAGTTTAGTGTTAGCTAAATCCAGTAAATCCTTGGGACCAATCACCTCACACCAGATTATGAAGAAATGAAAACACAACAAAAGCAGTTTACACCTGACTTTCAACTATAACAACTGCTTACCCTCGAAAATGCAACTGCTTAATTAATGAGCCTAAAACCTGAAGACTTAGTATATAGTAAATTCAGGGGAACAAACACCTTACACTCAATTGTGAAGGAAATAAAACACATTCAACACAATTTACACTCAAATTTCAACTACGTTAAGGGAGCCTTGCTCCAGAATCCAACTGCTTCACACATAAGCTTTCATACTGGAGATTTAGTCAGGGACCAATCGATTTTTAAATATAAAGGCATAATGGCCAGGCCCTGATTGACTTAAACAAGAGGCTTCCAGCCCACAACTGAGTGTAAGCTAAATCCAGCAAATCCAAGGGACCAATCAACTCATACTCGATTGTTAAGGAAATAAAACACAACCAAAACAATTTATACCTGACTTTCAACTATAACATGAGTGCTTACTCTCCAGAATGCAACTGCTTCACTAAATGAGCCTCCAACTTGGAGACTTAGTCGGGTCCAAACTCACTCCTAAATACAAATACAGAACTACCAGGTTCTGATTGTCTTAAACAAGAGTCTTCCAGCCCACAGCTGAGTTTAAGCTAAATCCAAATGTCTAATCAGCTCACACACAATTGTGAGCAAAATAAAAACAACCACAACAGTTTAAACTCAAATTTCAACTTAAGAGATCTCACCCTCCAGAATCCAACAGTTTCACTCTTGAACCTGCAAACAGAAGAGTTAATCAGGGTCCAACTGATTTTTAAATAAAAATGCCTGCCCACCAGGTCCTGATTGCTTAAACAAGAGGCTTCCAGACTACAGATGAGTGTTAGCTAAATCCAGGCAATCAGTCAGATCACACCCAATTTTGAACAAAACTTAAAAAAAAAATACTCAAAACATTTTACACCTGACTTTCAACTAAATCGACATCTGACCTTCCAGAATCCAATTGCTTCACACATGAGCCTTAAACTAGAGACTTCGTTAAAGCCCAACTGGCTTTTAAATACAAAGATCCACCTGCCAGGTCATTATTGACTTATAAAAGAGACTTCCAGCGGATAGGTGACTGTTCGCTAAATGTAGTAAATCGAGGCAACTAATCAGCTCACACAAATTGTGAATGATATAAAACCAACCAAAACAGTTTACACCGAACTTTTAATTAAAACAGAGCCTGCCCTCCTGAGTCCAGATGCTTCATACATGAGACTTCAAACTGAAGATTTACTCTGGGCCCAACCGACCTTAAATATGAAGGCCTGCCCACCTGATTGATTTGAACAACAGGCTTGCATCCGACATCTGATTTTTAGCCAAATCCATTAAATCCAGGTCACCAATAAGCTCACACACGATTGTGAACAAAATAAAACAAACAAAAAAACCCAACAAAGATCAAAGCAAAACCCCAAAACAATTTACACTCGACTTTCATGTAAAGCGAGAGAGCCTACTCTCCAGAATCCAACTGCTTCACCCATGAGACTCCAAACTGTAGACTTAGTTAGGGTGCAGCCAACTTTAAATACAAAAGAACAACCACTAGGTCTTGATTGACTTATTCAAGAGACTTCCAGCCCACAGCTGAGTATTAGCTAAATCCATTAAATTCAGGCAACCAATCAGCTCACACATGATTGTGAATAGAGTAAAAACAACCAAAACAGTTTACACTCAACAACAAAAAGAAGAGAGCCTGCCAGCCAGAATCCAAATGCTTCACACGTGAGCCTGCAATTGGAGACTTAGGACCTGATGGACTTTTAAATACAAAGACCTGCCCATTAGGCTTCCAGTCCACTGCTGAGTGTTAGCTAAATCCAGTAAATCCAGGCAACCAAGCAGCTCACACCCAATTTTAAACAAAAAAAACCCAACAAAACAAAACAAAACAAAAAACCCCAAAACTGTTTACACTTGACTTTCAACTGCAACATGTGAGCTTATCCTCCAGAATTCAACTGCTTCACCAAATGAGCCTCTAAACTGAAGACTCAACCAATGTAAACACAAAGACCTGCCCATCAGGTCCTGATTAACTTAAACAAGAGACTTCAAGACCAGAGCTGAGTATTAGCTAAACCCAGTAAACCTAGGCAAACACACTCAGCTCACACTCAATTGTGAACAAAGTAAAAAGTAACCAAAACCATTTACATCTGACTTAAACTATAGCAAGAAAGCCAACTCTCCAGAATCCAGCTTCTTCATTTAGAGGTTTCCATACTGGAATCTTAGTCAGGACCCAATCAACTTTTAAATACAAAGGCTAGTGCATTAGGTCCTGATTGACTTAAATAAGAGACTTCAGTTCACCCACAATAGTGAATAAAATAAAAAACAAATGTGTTTATACTTAACTTTTAACTAAAACAAGAGAGCCTACCCTCCAGAATCCATCTGCTTCACACAGAAGCCTTAAAACTGGAGAGTAAGTCAAAGCCCAACCTACTTTTAAATACAAGGGCTTGCCTACCCAGTCCTGACTGACTTAAAAGAAAAAAAGAGACTTGTAGGTCTGAGCTGATTGTTGGCTAAATTTAGTAAAACCAAGTGATCAAACAACTCACATCAGATTGACATTTACAGACAAAGTCCCACTGACCAGGTCCTGATTGACTTAAACAAGAGACATCCAGCCCACAGCCGAGTGTTAGCTAAAAACAGTAATTGTGGATGCCAGTCAGTGCACATTTAATTGAGAAGAAAATAATAAATAAATCACACCAGTTTACACTGACAACTAAAAAAAGAGAGCCTACCCTCCAGAATACAACCGTGTCACACATGAACCTCCAAACTGGAGACTTAATCAGGGCCAAAATTACTTTTAAATACAAAGGCCTGCTCACCAGGTTCTGATTGACTTAAACAAGAGGCTTCTGGAGGTAGTTTTGGAGGAGAACTTGCTGTCCTCGCTCATCTTTAAGAAAGTGTTTATGGATATTGCAAAACAACCAACCAACCAAAAAATTAAAGAAATAAAAAAAAAACCCTAAAAAACAAAAGGCTTCCATCCTACATCTGAGTATTAGCTAAATCCAGGTGACCAAGCAGCTCACATATAATTGTAAATGAAATAAAAACAACTAAAACTGTTTACAGCCAACTTTCAACTTAAAAAAAAAAAGAGTCTGCCCTCCTCAGTCCAACAGCTGAATGGTAGCTAAATTCAGAAAATCCAAGGGACCAATCTTCTCACACCCAATTGTGTATGAAATAAAAAAAAAAACAACCCACCACCACAACAAAAAACCAACCAAAAAACCCAAACCGTTTACACCCTATTTTTAACTAAAAAAATAGAGCCTATCTTCTAGAATCCAACAGCTTCCCACGTGGCCCTCTAAATTGGAGACATAAGTCTCCAACCAACTTTAAAATACAAAGACACATTCACCAGGTTTTAATTGACTTAAAGAGCAGGCTACATCCTACAGCTGGTTGTTAGCTAAATCCATTAAGTCTAGTCAACCAAGCAGCTCACACACAATTGTGAACGAAATAAAAACAATCAAAAGAGTGTTAGCTTACACCCTACTGTGAATGAAATAAAAAACCCACCAAAACTATTTGCACTTGACTTTCAAATAAAAGAAAAGAGCCTACCCTCCAGAATCTAACGGCTTCACACATGAGACTCCAAACTGGAGACTTAGTTAGGGCCCAACAGACTTTTAAACACAAAGATCCACATGCCATGTCATGATTGACTTAAACAAGAGTTTTCCAGCTCACCACTGAATGTTAGCTAAATCCAGTAAATCCAGGTGCCAATCAGCTCACATGTTGTGAATGAAATAAAAAACAACCAAAGCAGCTTATATCCAACTTTCAAATAAAACAAGAGGATCTGTCCTCCAGAATCCAGTCGCTTCACATGTGAACCTCCAAACTGGAGACATAATTAGGGCATAACCTACTTTTATATACAAAGACCTGTCCATCAAGTCCTCATTGACTTAAACAAGAGTCTTTTAGCCCATGCTGGGTGCTAGAATAATCCAGTAAATCCATGAGACCAATTAGCTCACACAGGATTGTGAATGAAATAAAAAAGAAACAAAATAGTTTACACCTGACTTTCAACTAAAATAAGAGAGCCTGCCCTCCAGAATCTTCCCACATCAGTCTCAAACCCAGAGACTTAGTCAGGGTCAAACCAACTTCTAAATACAAAGTCCCCATGCATCAGGTCCTGATTGACTTTAACAAGAGTCTTCCAGCCCACACCTGAGTGTTAGCTAATAAATCCATGGAACCAATCTGCTCATACCAGATTGTGAATGAAATAAAAAACCAACCAATTTACAGCTGTCTTTCAACTAAAATAAGAGAGACTGCCCTCCAGAATTCAACTGCTTAACACTTGAGCCTCCAAACTGGTGATACAGTCAGGGCCCAACTGACTTTTAAATACAAAGGCCCACACACTAGGTCCCGAGAGTTAAAGAAGAGTCTTCCACCCCACAGCTGATTGTTAGTTAAATCCATTAAATCTAGGTTACCAATCAGCTCACACATGATTGTGAATGACATAAAAAACAACCAAAACAGTTTACACCCGACTTTCAACTAAAACAAGAGAGCCTGCCTTCCAGAATCCAACTGTTTATACATGAACCACCAAATTGGAGATTTATTCAGAACCCAATAAAATTTTAAATACAAAGGCCTGCCCCCCCTCAGTCCTGATTAATTTAAACAAGAGGCTTCTAAACTACAGCTGATTGTTAGTTTAATCCAGTAAATCCAAGTGACCAGTCTTCAGAAAAAAAAAAGACTGATAATCCAATTAGGAAATGAGAAGAAACATAGAAAGCCTTTTCACAGAGGGGGACATTCTGATGGCCAACAGACCCTTGAATAAATGCTTAAAATTTCTTCCAATAAGAGAGAAGTGAATTAAAATCACAATAAGATACCATTTTACCCCAGTAGCAAATTTTGCCAAAGTTGCCAATAATAAATGTTGGACAGGATGTGTTGGGATAGGAACTCTTTTTTTTGGGGGGGGGGAATAGGAACTCTTATACATTGTTGGTGGTATTGAAAAATGGTACAACCATTCTAGAAGGCAGTTTGGTGTTTCCTCAAAAAAAGGTGAACATGGAAATCTCATATGATCCAGCTATTCCACTGCTTGGAATATATCCTAAGAACATGAAAATGGAGACACAAACAAAGACTCATATACTAATGTTCATAGCAGCGTTATTCACCATAGCAAGAACATGGAAACAGACCAAATGTGTTGGGGCCTGGCTAACTTGTAAAGCAAGATTAGCCCCGTACCAAAAGACCAGCAAGACTAACTCCATCTTGGCTATAGTATCTGCTTGATAGAAAACAACTCAAGGAAGCAGGATGACAAAAGTGAGCCATACTGCAGCCATTTTATGCAAGCAGCCATTTTATGCTAGGTTCAAATGTGCAGGTGTTTAAAGGGAGCAAAAACAAGTTTAACCATTCCTTGAACCCCAAGGCCAAGCAGGGATGTGTGGTATGGTATGTCCCTCCCTAAAGACTCTGTTCTCATGGCCTTGTTTGCTAATTGGAAACAATCTTGCAGGTGGCGGGGATCTCAAAACAAGCATGTTGTTAGCCTTGAGACTGAGCTGTTTTTCTGTACTCTGCAAAAGAATATAACTTGGAATTTCTGGAATAAAGCTTGGCTACTTTCTATCAGTCCTAGCCTCTCTGTGTCCTTCATCCTCGGCTCTCCCCTTCCCTCGGCTGGCCCGTGGCAATTGGTGCTCAAAAGTGGGGCGCGAAGGTATGAGAGACACTTCCGATGGACTTTCAACTGACCAGAAGTCAGGTGAGTTGAAAGCATTGAACACAGATATGGGAAATAAATCAGGTAAGATGCTGTATATTCATTCTTTACAGAATATTCTCAGAGTCAGAGCAGTTAAGGTTGAGTACCAGCAATTGTCTAGATTTTTAGATTTTATTGAAAAGGTGTGTCCTTGGTTTCCAGAGAATGGCACGGTTGATTTGGAATTGTGGAATAAAGTAGGAAAGAGGTTACAAGATTATTATGAAGGAAATGGGCCTTCTAAAGTTCCAGCTGATACCTTTTCTTTATGGAGGCTAGTGAGGGATGCTTTGGATATCAGAAATGAAATTGACAAATTAAAAGAGGAAATCGCTAGTAATCATGAAAATGCTTCTCAAGTGGATGATACTGAGAATAGAGCTCCTTTATATCATAACTTGCCTGAATATGAAACCCTACCAGGGGAAGATGGAGAGGATGAGTGGCTTCCTCCTCCCCCGCCGGCACAATCCGCTTTTCTAGCAGAAGAGCGAATCAGAACTAAATTAGAAGAACAAAATGAAGGTACCAATGATTCTGTAGTACTGGATATAAAGCAAATTTTAAAAAGTTTAGAAGCTTTAGAAAATAAAAATCAAGATAAGAATATGTCTGAAAATAATTATCCTTTTAATCCAGAGTTTAGTAATCCTTTTAGAGAGTATTTTTCAAAAGATATCAACCCTCCTATGGTGGCTATAGCTCAAGCACCTCCTGGAGCTCCTGTACCTATGGTGAAAGCTGTAGTCCCTCTTTCTCCTCTTCAACAAGTCATACAAGAAAGACGACAAAATGGGGAGGATGTTGATGCATTTGCTTTTCCAGTGATAGAACAACAAGATGCTCAAGGTAATATTAATAGATATCATCAGCCTTTTCAATTTAAACAAATAAAGGAACTTAAAGCAGCTGTATCACAGAATGGGCCTAATGCCCCTCATACACAGTCTTTTATTGAATCTCTTTTAGGGAACCTACTACCCCCAGCTGATTGGAAGCAATTCGCATATGCCTGCTTGTCTTCTGGGGATTTTCTTATGTGAAAATCAGAATTTTATGAAGAAGACTTGAAAGTGGCCAGGATTAATCAGGCTTAAAGCCGCAATGTTACTTTGAAATGTTGGCAGGGGAGCCACCTTATGGCAGGCTAGTGAATCAACTTGTTTATGATGCTGGAATATATGCTCAGGAGCTTGTGCTCAAAAAGCATGGAAAAAATTGCCTACTCCAGGGAAAACCCCTCAATCTTTGTCCAACATTAGACAAGGACCTAATGAATTGTACTCTGATTTTGTAGCTAGATTACTACAGGCCGCTAGTTGTATATTAGGAGATTCTGAGGACAGTATGAATATGGTTTGACATCTTGCCTATGAAAATGCTAATAATGCTTGTAAGATGGTTTTAAGACCTTTCAAACAGAAAGCTTCTTTAAATGATTATATTAGATTATGATCCCTCTGTCACTCAAGGATATGCTGCTGCAGTGGCTATGAAGTCTAACAGTTTTGAGGAATACTTAGCTGGAATTAATTGAACTAAAAGATGTTTTCAATGTGGTAATGAGGGGCATTTTTAAAAGGATTGTACTCAGAATAAAAGAATAGATAAAAAGAAAAGACCCCCTGATATATGTCCTATCTGTCAGAGAGGAAATCATTGGGCCTCTGAGTGTCCATCTAAAACTACTAAAGATGGGCAGCCTATTAGTAATCAGGGAAACTCCTGCGAGGGCTTTCCCCGGGCCCAGGGAAAACAACAGGGGATACATGTGGCACAGTCCACAAACAATCCTTTCAAGAGCTCTACAGAGCCACGTCCAGATGTGCCTGCTTGGACCTCTATTCCACCTCCTACTTTGTATTAACTACAGAGAGGGGAGCTCAAGCTATACCCACGGGAGTTTATGGACCCTTGCCTAAAAATGTCTTTGGGTTAATTATAGGAAGAAGCAGTTGTTCCATGTCAGAACTGATTATACTTCCTGGAGTTATAGATCAAGATTATACAGGAGAAATTAAAGTAATTGCTAAAGTGGATGATCAGGTGGTCACTATACGTCCACAACAATGGATTGCTCAATTATTATTACTTCCTTTTCAAACAAAAAAATTTGCCTTTTAAACAGAAGGTTAGAGGTAATCAAGGTTTTGGGTCCTCTGATGCATACTGGGTTAAAGCTATTAAACAGGACAAACCAGAGATGATGATAACATTAAATAGGAGACCTTTTTTTGGATTGTTGGACACTGAGGCTGATGTTTCCATTATTGCTTTAAGATACTGGCCTTCAAGTTGGCCTTTAAAATGACACTGTCACTCAACTTGTTGGTGTAGGACAATCTACTAATCCACAACACAGCTCCGAATTAATCAAATGGGAAGATAATGAAGGTCACAATGGATATGTTCAACCTTTTGTTATAGCTAATATTCCTGTAAATCTTTGGGGCGTGATATCTTATCCCAAATGGGAGTTTTTCTTTATAGTCCAAGTGAAACTATCACAGCCATGATGTGTCAATGTCAATTCAATCCTTTTAAAGGCTTAGGGAAAACTCAGCAAGGAATTACATCTCCTCTTCAAATTCCACTAAAATTAGATAGAGCCGGATTGGGTTTTAAATAGGGGCCATTGACGTGCCTGTACCAAATGCCGACCCCATAGTATGGAAAAATCATGATCCTATTTGGGTCGATCGATGGCTCCTTTCAAAAGAAAAGGTACAGGCTGCTCGAGAATTAGTTGCTGAGCAATTAAATAAAGGTCATATCGAACCCTCCACTTCTCCATGGAATTCACCTATTTTTGTCATTAAGAAAAAATTTGGAAAATGGAGACTTGCAAGATATTCGACAAGTTAATGCCACAATGGAAAGTATGGGTGACTTACAGCCTGGATTACCTTCACCTACAGCTTTCCTGAAGATACTTATAAAATTATTATTGATCTTAAAGACTGTTTTTACACAATAAAATTAGCCCCTCAAGATGGTAAATGTTTTGCATTCAGTATTCCCTCAATTAATTTAAAAGCTCCAATGCAAAGATATCAAATTGGAACTTTGCCACAAGGAATGACTAATTCCCCTGCTTTGTGTAAAAAATTTGTTGACATGGCTATTCAAAAGGTTAGAGTCAATTATTCTACATATATTTTCCATTCTATGCATGATATTTTGTTGGCCGATGAAGATACAAATGAACTATCTGTGTTTTGCATTTCTTAAAGATCAGTTGTTAAAATATGGATTAGTAATTGCAGAAGAGAAGGTTCAAACTACAGACCCCTATATTTATCTGTTGTTGTTGTTGTTATGTGCCGTCGAGTTGTTTGCGACTCATAGCGACCCTATGCACAACAGCCCTAAACCCTGCTCTATCCTGCGCCAACCGCACTGCCTCTGACACAACCATCCCGATTACCCCAGTCACTGAATCGATCCATCTCATAGAGGGTCTTCCCCTCCTGCGCCGTCCCTCCACCCTCCCAAGCATGATGTCCCTCTCCAAGGACCCGTCCCTCCTGGCAACATGTCCAAAGTATGTCAGACAAAGCCCTAGAATCCTTGCCTCCAAGGAGTAGCTTGGTTTAATCCTCTCCAAGATGAATCTGTTTGTTTTCCTGGCAGTCCATGGTACATTCAGTACCCTTCTCCAGCACCACAGCTCAAAAGCATCCACTCTCCTTCTGTCCTCCCTAGTCATTGTCCAACTCTCTGATGCATAACAAGTGATTGCAAAGACCATGGCCTGTATCAGGCGCACCTTAGTCTCCAGAGAGACACTGTTGCTCCTGAGTACCTTTGAGAGGTCCCTAACAGCAGACTTTCCCATTACGATACGCTTTTTGATTTCCTGACTGCTGGTGCCAAGAGTGTTGACTGTGGAGCCGAGCAAACTGAAGCTGTGAACACTCTCAATCTCTTCGTCATCCATCCTGACGCTGCCAACTGGTCCAGTGGCGAGAATCTTTGTATTCTTGACATTGAGCCTCAGTCCATACTGAAGGCTGCAGTCCTTGACCATTCGCAGCAAGTGCATGAGGTCCTCCTCAGTTTCAGCAAGCAGGGTTGTGTCATCAGCATAACGCAGATTGTTAATAGATCTTCCACCAATCCTGATGCCACAATTCTCCTCATAGAGCCCAGCTTCTCGGATAATCTGCTCTGCATACATGTTGAAAAGGTATGGAGACAGGATGCATCCCTAGCGTACACCCTTCCCAATTTTGAACTATGCAGTGTTACCCTGCTCTGTTCTGACTACTGCCTCTTGGTCCAAGTATAGGTTTTGCATTAGCACAATTAAATGTTCTGGGATTCCCAGTCTTCTCAGAGTCAGCCACAGTTTGTTATGATCCACATAGTCAAATGCCTTTGCATAATCAATGAAACACAGATAGACATTCTTCTGGTATTCTCTGCTTTCAGCCAAGATCCATCTAACATCAGCAACAATATCCCTAGTACCACGACCCCTTCTAAACCCAGCCTGGACTTCCGGCAGTTCTCTGCTGATGTGCTGTTCTAATCGTTTTTGGATGATCTTCAGTAGAATCTTGCTTGCATGTGAAATCAATGACACTGTTCTGTAGTTTCCACACTCAGTTGGGTCACCTTTCTTTGGAATGGGAACAAATATGGATCTCTTCCAGTCAGTTGGCCAAGTGGTTGTTCTCCAGATTTCTTGGCACAACTTGGTGAGCACATCCAGGGCAACATCTGTTATCTGAAATACTTCAATTGGTATACCATCTATTCCTAGGGCCTTATTTTTTGCTATTTCCTTCAAAGCAGCTTGGACTTCTTCCTTCATCACCATAGGCTCTTGCTCATATGTTATTTCTTTAAATTCCTCTGTATCTGCCAATTCCTTTCTCTATAATGACTCAGTATATTCCTTCCATCTTCTTTTAATACTTCCTGGATCATTTAATATTCTGCCCAAAGCATCCTTGATTACAGCAACTCTAGGTTTGAATCTGTTCTTCAGTTCCTTGAGCTTAAGAAATGCTGAGCGAGTTCGGCCCTTTTGATTTTCTGACTCTAGCTCCTCGCACATTTCATTGTAGTATTTTGCTTTGTCATTCCTAGCAGCCTTTTGGAATCTTCTGTTCAGCTCTTTAGTATCTTGAATTCTTCCTTGTGCTTTGGCTTCTCTACGCTCCAGTGCAATCTTCAGAGTTTCTTCTGACATCCATTTTGGTCTTTTCTTTCTCTTCTGTCTTTGTAATGACCGTTTACACGGTGGGGCCTTGGGGTGCCGAAATCCCCCAGCTGACTGCCCCACCTCCCCTTGCTCGGGAGTGTATCCGATTTGCTCGTGCGTGAGCGACGGGGGGGCCCCTTCCTCGCTGGGGGGAAGGGCGGCCCCGCCGGCCCAGTGGTGGGGCCGTGCTATGCTCTCTCGCCTATATTTATTTAGGTAATCGAATTCAGAAAAATTGTATACTTCCTCAAAAGGTTAGCGTTAGGATGCAACATTTGAAAACTTTAAATGATTTTAAAAAACTCTCAGGGGATATAAATGGGTTACGACCATACCTTAAAATAACTACTGAACAGTTGCAACCATTATTTGATATTTTAAAGGGAGATGCAAATCCTTTATCAAGAAGGGAGTTCTCTAAAGAAGCTGAAGCCTCTTTAAAGATAATTGAAAAGGCTATTCAAAATAGTACTTTAAAATGTCTTAATTATCAAGAACCCTTTTATTTTTGTGTATTATCTACTTCTACTTTTCCCACTGGGGTTTTATGGCAAAAAGGACCTCTTAGATGGATTCATCTGTCATCTAATCCTAAAAAGGTTTTGACTACTTATTTTCAATTAATGACGCAGCTAATTATCCAAAGTAGGTATGAAAGTATTTTGTATTTTGGCAAAGAACCTCATGGAATAATAGTTCCTTTTAATTCAGATCAAGTTAATGCCCTTCTCAGAAATAATATAGATTGTTTGATTGCCTTTAGTGTTTATCCTGGACAAATTTTATATCATTATCCACATGATAAACTATTGGATTTTGCAAAAAGGAACGAGTTTATTCTACCTAAGATAACCTCTTTATATCCTCTTGAAAATGCTTTAATAATATTTACTGATGGATCCTCAAAGGGAAAAGCAGTATTTGGCCCTATTGATGATTTCACTATTATTGACTGTTCAAGGTTTTCTGCGTAACAAGCTGAATTATTGCCATAGTGCATACTTTTCAAAAGTATGAGCAATCTATTAATATATATTCAGATAGTCTTTATATTGTTCAGGCTTTGTACTTATTAGAAAATGTTCCTATTATTAAAACAAAAAATTCAATTATTTTACAATTATTTCTTCAGTTGAAGAATTTAATTCGTATGAAATCATAATTACCTGGTCCTTTAGTTTCTGGTAATGATATTGCTGATAAGTATACTGGATGTGCTAATGTTCAAAAGGTTAGTCAATTTCATAAGTTACATCATGATAATAGTAAATATTTAAGAAAATTGTATGGTTTATCCAAAGAACAGGCTAAAGCTATAGTTAAAAATTGTCATAATTGTCAACCTTTTTTAGCAGTCCCTCACTTCGGAGTAAACCCTTATGGGTTATTGCCAAATCATTTATGGCAGATGGATGTTACACATTTGCCTCAATTTAGAAAACTACAATTTGTCCATGTAACTATAGATACCTTTTCAGGATTTACAATAATTAGTCCTTTATCTGGAGAAAAAGCTTCACATGTAATTAGACATTGTCTTTTTGCTTTTTCAATTTCAGGAATTCCGAAAGAAATTTAAACAGACAATGCTCCAGCATATTTAAGTAAAATATTTTTAGTGTTTTTAAATTCTTTATCTATAAAACATAAAACTGGTATTCCATATAATCCTCAAGACCAAGGTATTGTCGAACATGGACATTTGGATATTAAAAATTATTATCAAAAAATTAAAGAGGGGGAATTGTATCCTATGACTCCTAATAATTATATTAATCATATTATGTTCATTTTAAATTTTTTAATATTGGATAAAAAGGGACGATCTGCAGCTGATAGACATTGGCAGGCTGATGTGGAGGTAAAACCTCATGTATATTGGAAGGATCCATTGGATAACCAATAGAAAAGACCCGACCCTGTACTTATATGGGGACGAGGACATGTTTGTGTTTTTCCTCAGGATGATGATTTGCCTCGTTGGATTCCTGAGTGTCTGGTGCGGCATTCTGCAAGTGACAGCGGCTGAAGAAAGTACCTATTGGGCCTATGTTCCTAATCCTCCATTACGGTTTCCTGTGTCTTGGGATTATGGGCAGTTCAAGATATACTCTAACAATACTCATATCACTGGAGGTGACTCTGATGGACATATTACTCCTCAAAGCCATTCATACAATTATTCGGGGCTAGGGATTGGACCACTTATGTGCTTTACAAAAGATGTTTCTGTTCCTGGTTGTGTTTTATGTAATAACACTTCTCGAAATTCAGTTAAACATAGTAACTCTACCAGATGGACTGTTGTGGGATATTACTTGGGTTTAGCAGAGAGTGTTAGTATTATAACAGACCCTCCTGAAAGATATCCTTTTTGTAAATATCAAGCAAATCACGGAACAACCATGCATCCAGAATGGGAAAATTACTACAGGACAAATGGAACATCTATTTATATTTATTAACACCAGTTATTATGTAATTGATTGGTCCCCTGTGAATAAAGTAAACTGAACTATAGAGGGCTTAACTGAAGGATTATGGACTGTAGATAGTAAGAACTACTATAAAGAACTGTGGGAATTGGTTTTGGCCATGGGATCTGTCTCTGTTACTGCCAGTCCTAAGTCTTCTGATAATCATCAAACAAAACTTAAAATTGGAAATATTCAAGTATGTGTTCCTGAACCTTATTTGTTGTTAATTGGAAACGTAAAGGTTAATTATACATATGAAAATTATGATGTAAAATGTATGAATTGTAACTTAACCAATTGTATATCAGGAATTGTATCTAATCAAAGTGTGTTAATTTTATATAACCCTTCCTTTGTCATGGTACCTGTTAAGATAAAGGGAAATGGTATAGTGAAGCAGGCATGTGAACATTAGAGGAAGTAAAAGATATGCTAATTAGGCCAAAAAGATTTATTGAATGGGTAATTGTGAGACTTATCTCGTTGGTCACTATCATTGTGAGTTCTTCAGTGGCAGCTGTGGCCCTTACAAAAGAAATTCAGAAGGCCACATTTGTCAATAGCATGATGGTTAATGTAACTGACAATTGAAATAAATAAGAGAAAGTTGATGAAAAGATGGAACATAAGTTAAATGCTCTGTATGATACTGTTATGTTGATGGGATCAGAAGTATAGCAACTTAAAATTAGACAAAAATTAGAATGCCATAATGCTTTTCCAGCTATTTGTGTTACTAAGTTACAATATAATGCCACATTGTATTCATGGTCTAGGGTACAAAAACATCTGTTAGGAGTGTGGAAAGATTATAATGAAAGTCTTAATTTATTGCAGCTACATAAACAAATATTGCGCATGCAACAAACTCCTCAGCTGGATCTCTCCACTGAGCAAGTAGCCCAAGAATTTTATGAAAAATTGTCTCAGATGTTTCCATCTTGGAATTCTCTATGGGGTACATTAGCCAGTATTGTTGGTATCACCATCTGCGTCATCCTCATGTGTGCCTGTTTGCCATATATCTTGAATATATTGCAGAATAATTTTAACATGATATTGGGAAAAATACATATATTGCAGTTAAAAACTTTTCCCCCCAAAATGCAGGACATGTAGCCAATGACAGGTAAGACCTTGGCTGTTCCTTAGTAACCTAAGACAGAGGGCTCATGCCAAGATGTGAGTTTCTCCATGACTGGTAAGCAAGGAAGACAGGTCCAGGGCAACTTAAGACAGGCAGCATCCCATTATAAAATAAATAAATTAGGGGGACCTGTTGGGGCCTGGCTAACTTGTAAAGCAAGATTAGCCCCGTACCAAAAGACCAGCAAGACTAACTCCATCTTGGCTATAGTATCTGCTTGATAGAAAACAACTCAAGGAAGCAGGATGACAAAAGTGAGCCATACTGCAGCCATTTTATGCAAGCAGCCATTTTATGCTAGGTTCAAATTTGCAGGTGTTTAAAGGGAGCAAAAACAAGTTTAACCATTCCTTGAACCCCAAGGCCAAGCAGGGATGTGTGGTATGGTATGTCCCTCCCTAAAGACTCTGTTCTCATGGCCTTGTTTGCTAATTGGAAACAATCTTGCAGGTGGCGGGGATCTCAAAACAAGCGTGTTGTTAGCCTTGAGACTGAGCTGTTTTTCTGTACTCTGCAAAAGAATATAACTTGGAATTTCTGGAATAAAGCTTGGCTACTTACTATCAGTCCTAGCCTCTCTGTGTCCTTCATCCTTGGCTCTCCCCTTCCCTCGGCTGGCCCGCGGCACAAATGTCCAACAACAGTGGAATGGATTGAGACATTATGGCACAGTCACACAATGGAATATTGTGCAACACTCAAAAGTAATGATTTTGTAAATTGACTACCTAACTTGGGAAAGACTGGAAAGCATTATGCTAAGTGACCTAACTCAGTTCCATAAAGACAAATACTGTATAAGACCATTATTATAGAATGTGTACTTGGATCCAAGGCAAGGCGCAGGAAGCAGAGGGGTGAGTATGGGCACTGGGAGACTCTTTATCATAGGCTTAAAAAAATTGATGAGTTCAGGTTGTTGTTTGTTGTTATATGCCATCGAGTTGTCTGTGACTCATAGCAACCCTATGTACAGCAGCTCTGAACCCTGCCCTGAGCCAGTCTCACTAATCTGACACCAACCCCCATTGCCCCAGTCACTATATCAATCCATCTCATCCAGGGTCTTACTCTCTTGTGCTGTCCCTTCACCCTTCCAAGTATGATGTCCTTTTCCAAGGACTGGTCTCTCCTGGCCATGTGCCAGAAGTATGTGAGATGGAGCTTCAAAATCCTAGGATTCAAGGAAAGACTTGTTCTCACCCTCTCCAAAACAGACCTGTTTGTATTCTTGGAAGTTCATGGTATGTTCAAGACTCTTTTCTAGCACCACAATTTGAAGGGATCAGTTAATCTTCTGTCATCCTTGGTCACTGTCCAACTCTCTGATACATAGCAAGTAATGGTGAAGACTATGGCCTAGATTAGGTGCACCTTAGCCTCTAGACTGACATCGTTGCTTTTCAGCTTTCTGGAGAGATCCTTGACAGCAGATTTTCCCAATGTAATTTGTCTTTTGATTTCCTGACTGCTGGTGTTAAGAGTGTTGATTGTGTACTGCCAGGCAAGCTGTAATTGTTAACAACCTCAATCTCCTCTCCATTTATTATCGTGCTGCCAACTGGCCCAGTGGTGAGACTCTTTGTCTTCTTGATGTTAAGTTTCAATCCACATTGAAGACTACAGTGACCTGCAGTAAGCGCTTCAGGTCTTCTTTAGTTTCAGCAAGCAAGACTGTTGAGGTAGTGGAGGGTAAAGCAAAGAGGAATGATCTGTTGAGAAAAACAATGTATACTGATTTTGTATGTAAACTAGTATAAAAAAATTATCAAAAAAGAGTCCATTCAGTGAGAAATATGTATGATAAATAGCACCATAATAAAATTTTTTTATATAATAATAAAATTAAAACAGTTTTCCTCCAACTTACAACTAAAACAAGAGAGCCTGCCTTCCAGAATCCAACTGCTTCATACATGAACCTTCAAACTAGAGATGTAGTCAGTGCTCAACTGAATTTTAAATACAAAGAGTTGCCCACCAGGTCTTGATTGGCTTAACTAAGAGGCTTTTAGCCCACAGGAGACTGCTAGCTAAATCTAGTATATCCAAGGGACCAATCAGCTCACACACAATTAATTATGAACTAAATAAAAAAAAAACACAAGCAAAACAGTTTATACCCAACTTTCAACGAAAACAAGAGTGCTTAACCTCCAGAATCCAACTGTTTCACTAATGAGCCTCCAAACTGGAGACTTAGTCAGGGCCCAACCCACTTTTAAATACAAAAGGCACACCTACCAGGTCCTGATTGACTTAAACAAGAGGCTTCCAGCCTATAGGTGTTTGTTAGCTAGATCCAGTAAATCCAGGAGACCAATCAGTTCACGCATGATTCTGAACAAAATAAAAAACCTACCAAATCAGTTTAGTTTAGCTTAGCTTTCAACTGAAACAGAAAAGCCTAACCTCCAGAATCCAGCACATGAACTTTCAAAATAACTTTAAAAATTGCAGAGTCTAGCCATCATTACTGTGTCCCTATGCACTCTTTTAGATTTTCAGGTACTAATAAATTCCTAGTACCGAAGGTTGGACAGTCAAAGAAATGGATTAACAGGGATTTATAACTGTAGGCGTCTCAACTTGACAGCAGAAAGCCTGTCTTTCTCATTATTAGGAACAAAAATGTAGACTGTCCCTTTACATTCTCAGTCGGATTTGGCTAGATCAGCAGGATACCCTAGTAGAGCTACTCTCTTTTGCTACCAAAGAACACAGCTTTACTTGCAAGGAGGTGTTCCTCATCTTCCACCTTCTTTAGAGTTGCTTCTCTCAAATGTCTTAACCACCAAGAGTCCGGACTCTCTTGGGAGCAAAGTTTCCAGTCTAATCTCTGAAAGGCGGGAGGGGGAGGAACCTCATATTTCCCTTTTTCTGGTGGAAAAGGTGGTAAGTGAAACAATCCTTTCATCCTTATCTAAAGCAGTTTCTTCCAGCTTTAAACTCTATGGACGTTGGAGAGAGTAGGAGTCCAGACACAGACTAGGCAGGAGGTAGGCACAAACATGAAGCTGTTATTAGGTCTGACCCTGAAGGTCTTTTCAAAAGGTCATCTCAAGAAGCACGCTGGGTGACTGCCACTTCTGGGAACCAGCTTTCTGTGGGAGCTGACCCTCTCCACTGAACTCTTCAGTGAGCTGGCACCTTGGCTAATACTCCTAGGAGAATGCCTCACACCCAACACAATCTTTCCATTTCATTTCCATCAATGAAAGAGATAAGGTCTTTGTTGCAGCTGAGCTGCAGAGCAGCGCCAAGGTCCCCAGCTGTGCCCGAGGCTGCCATCTTAGACAGCTCCAGGTAGCAGTCATTTTAAAGTGTACCTGTTAGCCATGGTGGCCTCTCTGCTCACCTTCACTGAAGCAGGGCCAAGAACCAGTCATCGCAGACTGGAGGGGTGGTGGAAAGGAGACAGAGGGTAATACAAAACAAAACAGAGAACAGGGGACAGGTTGAATCAATCAGATCAGGGATATGGCCTATGCCACCTCCATAGGAATCTGATTCGCTCCACAAATTATTGTTAATGAATGGTCAATCATATTTTTAAAATTTTATACTGGTTTCTGGGATTCCCATTCTTCTCAGGGTCAGCCACAACTTTTTGTGATCCACACAGTCAAAAGCCTTTGCATAGTCAATGAAGCACAGATAGACATTCTTCGGGTATTCTTTGCTTGCTGCTAAGATCCATCTAACATTAGCTATAATATCCCTAGTACAACGACCTCTTCTAAATCCAGCCTGCACCTCTGGCAGTTCTCTGTTGACATATTGTTCCAAACGTTTTTGGATAATTTTTGGCAGAATCTTGCTTGTATGTGATATCAATGGAATTGTTCGATAATTTCCACACTCTGTTGGATCACCTTTCTTTGGGATGGGAACAAATATCGATCTTTTCCAGTCAGTGGGCCAGCTGGCTCTTCTCCAGATTTCTTGGCACAACTTAGTGAGCACATTCAGGCCAGTGTCTGTTTGTTGATATATGACAATTGGTATGCCGTCAACTCCTGGAGCCTTGTTTTTTGCTAATTTCTTCAGAGCAATTTGAACTTCCTCTTTTATCACCATAGGGTCTTGCTCATATGTCATTTCATGAAATTCTTCTGTGTCAGCCAATTCCTTCTGATACAGTGACTCTGTGTATTCCTTCCATCTTCTCTTGATACTTCCTGGGTCATTTAATATTCTGCCCAAAGTGTCCTTAAGTATTTCCACCCGTGGCTTGAATTTGTTTTTCAGCTTCTTCAGCTTAAGAAACGCTGAGCGAGTTCAGCCCTTTTGATTTTCTGACTCGAGCTCTCTGCACATCGTCCCGGGCTGCCTTTTGAAATTTTCTGTTTAGCTCTTTGATTTCTTGGTTTCTTCCTTTAGCTTTGGCTTCTCGGCGCTCTAAGGCAATACTCAGAGTCTCATCTGACATCCATCTTGGTCTTTTCTTCTTTTTCAGCCTTTTAAATGATCTTTTGCATTCTTCATGGACGATTTTCTTGATATCCTCCCAGAGCTCATTTGGTCTACGCTCATTGGTGCTCAAGGCCTCAAACCTGTTCCTGAGATGGTCTTGAAATTCGAGTGGGATAGACTTAAGATCATATTTTGGTTCCCGTGGACTTGATTTAATTTTCCTCAACTTCAGCTTGAACTTGCATATGAGTAGTTGGTGGTCTGTCCCACAATCAGCACCCGGCCTGGTTTTCACTGCTGATATCGAGCTTCTCCACCGAGTCTTTCCACAAATGTAATCTATTTGATTCCTATACATGCCTTCAGGTGAGATCCATGTGTATAGCCTGCGTTTACGTTTCTTATAAAAGGTATTTGCAATGAATAAATCATTGAATGTGCAGAACTCTCATTTCTTTCACCGAGCCCGTATTTTCCAGCTACTGAACCTTCTTCTCTGTTCCCAACTTTTGCATTCCAGTCACCCATTATTATCAATGCACCTTGATTGCATGTTTGATCAACTTCTGCAAAAGTTGGTAGAAATCTTCTATTTCCTCCTCTTTGGCTCTAGTTGTTAGTGCATGTATTTGAATGATAGTGGTATTCACTGGACTTCCTTGTATACGTATGGATATTATCCTATCGCTTACCATATTGTATTTCAGGATGGATCTAGAAATTAATTATTTTAATTATGAAACCAAACCCATTCTTTCTCACCTTTTCATCCCCAGCATAGTAAATCATATAATCATCTGATTCAAAATGTCCCATGCCAAGCCATCTCATTTCGCCTATACCTAGTATGTCAATATTTTTGCCTTCCATTTCTTTCTTAACAATGTACAATTTTCCTACATTTCTGCTTCTCACGTTCCACATTTCAATCACTAGTGCCTGCGTACAGCTGTTCCTTCTTCTCTGTATTTCCGTTTCTAAGATCTCAGTCTCAATTGCCATGTCTGCTAGTCCAAGCGATAGTCTAAGTGTGCTCTACTGTACATAGGGATTTCGAAAGCTTGTCTTTTCGGAAGTGGATGGCCAATCCTTCTTCCTAGTCTGTCTCAATCTTTAAATATATATAATAGTATCTGACAGACAAGCATTCCACAGAAAAGAACCAATGAAAGACAATTGACTATGCAAAGGCTTTTGACTGTGTGGATCACAATAAGCTGTGGCTGACTCTGAGAAGAATGGGAATCCCAGAACATTTGATTGTGCTAATACAAAACTTATACTCGGAC
>NW_006400105.1:130604-135644 GCF_000299155.1 Elephantulus edwardii | reverse complement strand
AATATTTTGGGCATGTTGCAAGGAGGGACTGGTCCTTGGAGAGGGACATCATGTTTGGCAGAGTGGATGGGCGGCGAAGGAGAGGAAGTCCTTTGCTGAGATGGATCGATTCTGTGACTAGAGAGGTGGGAATAAGTGCATTTGAGATGGCTAGGTTGGCACAGGATAGAAGAGCTTATAGAGCTCTTGTACATAGGGTTGCTATGAGTGGCAAGCGACTCAGTGGCACACACCAACAACAAAAATACTGGTTTACATATAAAGTCCATAAAATTAGTATATATTGTTTTTCAATAATTTTTTATTGCAAAATTTGGCTATTGTTGAGTTCTGTCAAGTTAGAACCAACTCATAGGTTAACCTCCAGCAGGTTTTAAGAAGTTAAATGGCATGGGAGGGTGGGAGGAAATTGTCTATTTTTCTTCCATGGAAAACCTGGTAGATTTAGGAAGTGTAACTTTAGGTTGGCAGCACAATTCCTTACCAGTAAGCCACCAATATCCCCTGGAGAGCCAAAAGAATAAACATATATGTCTTGGAGGAGGTGCAGCTGTAATGCTCTTTGGAGGCAAAAATGATGAGGCTTTGCCTCACTTACTTAGGGGATGTTGCTAGAAGGGGCTATTCCTTGGAGAGGGATATGATGCTGGCAAGGGTGGATGGTTAGCAAAGAAGAGGAAGACCCTCAACCAGGTGGAGTGACACAGTGACTGCCGTAATGGGCTTTTGTGTGTTGGGAAGTTTGAGGATGCCACAGGATAGAACAAGGTTCATATCTTTTGTTCCTACAGTCACTATGAGTTGTGATTGACTCAACAGCACCTAACAACAAGAAGCCATAAAAACTCCCTGTAAAAGTCAATAAAAGTCCTCAATTTCTTCGTCTTTGACTTTAGGAATTGGTGTGCATATTGGAGCAATACTTGTATTAACAGGTTTTCCTTATTTGAGTACGTATAATATCCTATCATTCACAGCATTTACCTCAGGATAGATCTTAACCATGAATTGCAACACCATTCTTCTTCAATTTGCCATTTTTAGCTTAATAGGCCGTATAATTCTCTCATCCAAAATGGCCAATACCAATCCATCTCAGTTTACTAAGACTGAGGATGTTGATCTTCATGTGTTCCATTCAATTTTTTTCAACTTTGAATTATTCTTAATTCATACTCCATGTATTCAATGTTCCAATTATTAATGAATGTTTGCAGCTGTGTTTCTTTATTTTTTTTAATTGTTTTCCAATCTGAGGATGTCTACTCCACCTAACAATGTTCCTCTATTACTCTTATTTGTTTTAGAAGACCTGTTATTTCTCAAGTGGAGGGTTAATCCCATTTTTTAGTCTCTCTTAGTCTGGAAGCTTGGTTAAAACCTTTCCACCATGGATAATCCTCCTAATATTTGAAATTCTGGTGTCATAGCTTCCAGCACAGCAGCTTGCAAGGCATCCCACTACAGCAAACTGACAGACAGGTAGTGTACTCACAAAACCAAACTATAAACAAGCTAATATATACATTTCAAACTATAAAATGAAGGTCTGTGTCAGGGTTGTTTCCTTTCTCCAAACCTATTCAATTTGTATGCTGAGAAAATAATTTTAGAGGCTGGACTGTATTGAAAAACAATGTGGCATCAGTATTGAATAAGGTTGTTACCCCCTCTTTTAATTAATTATTTATTAATTTTAATGAACATTTACAGAGATTTTGTGTTTTGATTTATTCATTGTTGCACTATTTTCTCTACCCTCCTCCCCAGTTTGTTCGTCCTTCCCCTCTCCCTTGAAAGTCTGTTTTAATTGTCCAATTGCCACAGTGCTTGCCAAAGCCAGTTCTGATTAATCTCCTTTGTCAGTGTGTCCTTTGCCATTCCCTATCACTCCTCCCTGAGAGAGACTTCACCCTGATTCATAAGGAAAAGGGGATGGCGTATTCTCTTAGCTACTTCCTGCTGAAAAGGGACGCTGTGGGTTTCAGGGTGAAGATCTTCTCTCACTACTCTAAAGGGCCCCTTTGGCAGTAGGAAACACATAGACTATTATGGAGATTGATTTTGGAATTTAGATGCACTGTTATTAATTGTGCTTAGCCGTACATGTTCATATCCTTGAAGATGTATCATAGAAGTATTGCAGCCTAGAAGACACAAATTTAACTAACAAGTTTAAAGTAGATGAGTCAAAAATTAAAAAGCAACAATATTCCAAGTAGAGGCTGTAATCATAGCAAAAATGAAGTTACAGATGGAAGGTAGTTCTTACAATAAAAGGCCTATTGACTAGCACTTTGTCTAGTATAGGATAAAGATTAGGAACCACAAGATGTAGAGGCTCAACTATGTCATTTATTGTTCTTAAATCCTAGAGCAAATTCCATCTACCACTGGGTTGTTTTACAACTCGGAAGTCCAAATGCAAGGCAGAGATGAAGTAAGGAACTGCTTATGAGGTTTTCCGTCCATTCCAACAACTAAGAAATAGTGAGAAGAGTTGGGACCTCAGAAGGCTTTTCGGACCAAATAGTAGGCTCTTGTGTCCAGGAGAAAACGAATATACTTACCAGTAATGATAATTCTCACCCACAACTCTTCTGGGAGGATCTAAATCGTTGAAGCATCCTCCTTTATTTCCAGTTGAGAGCTGGGGCCTGTCAGTCCTGTCAGCCACGAGGACCTGATGTGGGCCACCCTTGGCCACGTGTCCTTCAGATCCACACTTAAAGCAAGTGAGTGGGAGCTTCCTGTCTACTCCCTTGCCTATCTGTGACTCTCGTCTGTGACACTGTCTAGTGAAGTAGCCCAGCTTTCCACAGTGGAAGCAATTCTGACCTCCTTTATTACCTTTGGGTGGCACTGTATATGAGTAAGACTTCCTTTTCCTGACACAGCCCCTAAACTGGCAGCAAGAGGTGCCCCAATAATTTTGGCCATTCTCTGGTCTTTTCTATTCCCTCTAGATCCCAATTGTTAAAAGAGGGAAAAATTTAAACAAATATATAACAAATAAATTTGAACACTATAATCTTTTAAGCTTAACACTATAAATATTAACAATATGATCATTTCCAATCCAGAGATACATGTTCCAATGCAGTTCCTATTTTCCATAAATTGTTTCGGTAAGAAGAATATTGTAAATGTGGATACAGTTCCAATATTCCTCCTCCATGCCATGATATAGTGTTATTGGCATGAGCAGTTATAAATGCATTGCCATCCTTACTCTAACGTAATTCCTTTTTTAAAAAAAATTTTGTTTTTAATTTCAGTAAAAATTTACAGAGACTTTGGATTTCCACTCATTCATTGTTGCACATTTGTCCCCTCCCAAGGCTCTCCTCCCGCAGAAAACTACCCTCTTGGAACAGTAAAAGAAAAATTCTTTCATTGTTTTACAAACCCTCCCCCAGGTCCACTCCACCATGTAGTTATCGCTCTAGACTCCTGTCATGACAGAAATACCTAATCACATATCTCTTTTAAACAGTTTTCTCCATCCTCTGTTTTAGTGCAATATACATTATTAAAGCCACCTTACTCAGTCTCTCCCGAACCCCAAAGTCAGTCCCGTTCTACAAAACTGGCACCATACAATATTTGTCCTTTCGTGACTGGAATATTTCACTCAGCATAATGTTCTCCAGAGTCAACCATTTTGAATAATATTGCATGAGTTCCTTGATTTTCAATGCAGCATAGTATTCCATTTTGCAAATATACCACAGGTTCTCTATCCATTTGTTTGTTGATGGGCATTTAGGTTGTTTCCAACTCCTTGCTATTGTGAACAAATCTGCAATAAACATGGGTGTGCATATATCTGCTTGGATGACAGTTATGGTCTCTTCGGGGTATATTCCCAGTAGTGGAATTGCTGGGTCAAATGATATATCTATTTGCAACTTTTTGAGAAAGCGCCATACTGCCTTACACAGTGGTTGCACCATTTTACACTTCCACCACCAGTGAATAAGGGTTCCAGTTTCTCCACAACTTTGTCAGCATATGTTGCTTGCTGTTCTGTCAAATTTTGCTATTTTGACTGGGGGGAGATGATATCTCATAGTTGTTTTAATTTCCATCTCTCTTAGAGCTAGGGATTTCAAACATTTCTTCATGTGCTTGTTAGTCATCTGAATGTCGTCTTCGGTGAAGTGCCTGTTCATATCCTGTGCCCATTTTTCTATTGTATTATTTACCTTTATCTTGTTGTGGTGCTCAAGTATTTAATAAATTCTGGATATAAATCCCTTATCTGATATGTCATTCCCAAATACTTTTTCCCAGTAGGTGTCTTCCCTTTTTACCCTGTTGGAGAAGTTTTTGGATGTTCACAGGGATTTGAGTCTTAGAAGATCCCATTCATCTATGTTATCTTCTCCTGGTTGTAGGTTTTCCAGGATACTGGGAAGACTGTTTATGTTGTGGATTAGGACTTCTAGTGTTCTTCCTAGCTTTTGTGTAATGAAGTTTATAGTCCTTGGTTTTAGTCCTAGGTCCGTGATTCACCTTGAGTTGGTTTTTGTGTATGGAGTGAGGTGTGGGTCTTGCTTGAGTCTTTTGCAGATACTTTGCCAATTTTGCCAACACCATTTGTTTAAAAGGCTGTCGTTTCCCCACTTGACTGATTTCATCTCCTTGTCAAAAATCAGTTGACCGAGGATAGATGGGCTGATCTCCGGATTCTCAATTCTATTCCATTGATCTATGTGTCTCATTGTACCAGTACCATGCTGTCTTTACCATTACGGCAGTGTAGTAGGATTTGAAATGAGGGAGTGAGATATCTCCTACCATTCTTCTATTCTTAAGGAGTGCTTTGCTTATTCGGGGCTTCTCTCCTTTCCCAAGAAAACTGGAGATTGCCTTTTCCATCTCGTTGAAGAATGGGATTGGTATTTGTATTGGGATTGCATTAAATGTGTAAATTGCCTTTGGTAGTATTGCCATTCTCTTTATTATTATTATTAAATTTTATTAGTTTTAATGAACATTTACAGAGATTTTGGGTTTTCATTCATTAATTGTTGC
>NW_006400105.1:125147-128024 GCF_000299155.1 Elephantulus edwardii | reverse complement strand
TGTTGATAGTTTCAATTATTTTTCTGTTTTCTATTTCATTTATTTCTGTTCTAGGTTTTATAATTTCAGTTTTTTAAAAGGGTGTCGGGTTTTCTTGCTGTTCTTTTTCAATTTGCTGGAGATATCGGGTTAGAGAGTCAATAGTCTGTTTTTCCTGTCTTTTGATGTGTTTGCTCATTGCTATAAATTGGCCTTTGACTACTGCTTTGGCTGTTTCCCAGAGGTTTTGGCAAGTGGTGTTTTCATTGTCATTAGTTTCAAGAAACTTTTTAATTTCATTTTTTATTTCTTCTACTACCCAGTCATGTTCAAGCAAGGTGTTGTTCAGCTTCCAAATGTATGTTGTTGTTTTTTTTTTATCCTTTATCGTCCTATTTTTAATTCCTAATTTTGTGACATTATGGTCTGACAAGATGGTTTGTATTTTTCTATTTTTTTTAAATTTATTAATGCTTGCCTTGTGACCTAGAATGTGATCTATTGTAGTGAATGTTCCATGCACATTGGAGAAGAGGGTATACTATAAATATCTATGAGGTCAAGTTGGCTTATTGTGTGGTTTAATTCTTCATTGTCTCTGTTGAGTTTCTTTCTGGTAGTTTTATCTTTTCTTGAGCGGGGTGTATTGAAGTCTCTGAGCACTGTAGTAGTGTTGTCTATTTCCTTTTTCAGTCTGTTAATATTTGTTTTATGTATTTTGCTGGTCTTTCATTTGCTGCATAGATATTTATTATTGTTATGTCCTCTTGTTCTATTGACCCTTTCAGCATTATGTAGTTAGCTTCTTTGTCCTTTGTGATGGTTTTTACCTTTATATTTATTTTATCAGAGATTAATATAATTGTTTTCCTTATGTTGAGCCAACCTTGCATACTTGTTGTGAATTCCACTTGGTCATGGTGAATTATTCCTTTGATGTATTGCCAGCATTTTATTCAGGATTTTTGCATCAATGCTCATGAGAATTATTGGCCTATAGTTTTCTAATTTGTTGGTGTCTTCCTGGCTTTGGTATCAAAGATATGTTTGCTTCATAGAATGAATCTGGGAGGATTCCATCTTCTTCTATTTTCTGAAATAATTTATGTAGAATTGGTAACAGTTCTTCTCTGAACGTTTGATAAAATTCACCTGTAAAACCATCTGGTCCAGGGCTTTTTAATTTTTTTAGTGGCCACTCCTGCTTTTTTCTGGTTTGCCGCGGGCCAGCCGAAGAAAGGGGAGAGCCAAGGATGAAGAACACAGAGAGGCTGAAACTGATAGTCAGTAGCAAAGGTTTATTCCAGAAATTCTACGTTATATTCTTTTGCAGAGTACAGAAAAACAGCTCAGTCTCAAGGCTAACAAGATGCTTGTTTTGATAGTCCCACCAACTGCAAGATTGCTTCCAATTAGCAAGCAAGACCATCAGAACAGAGTCTTTAGGGAGTGTCCTACCATTCTTCAAATCTCTGTTTGGCCTTGTGTTTCAAGGAACGGTTAAACTTGTTTTTGCTCCTTTCCGAATATCTGCACATTTGAATCTGGCATGAAATGGCTATTTGCTTAAAATGGCTGCAGTATGGCTCACTTTTTAACATCCTACTTTCTTGAGTTGTTTTCTGCCAAGCAGATTCTATAGCCAAGATAGAATTAGTCTTGCTGGTCTTTTGGCACAGGGCTAATCTTGCTTTACAAGTTAGCCAGGCCCCAACAGTTCCCCCTAATTTATTTATTTTATAGTGGGATGCTGCCTGTCTTAGGTTACCCTGGACCTGTCTTCCTTGCTTATCCGTCATGGAGAAACTCACATCTTGGCCTGATCCCTCTGTCTTAGGTTGCTAAGGAACATCCAAGGTCTTACCCATCATTGGGTACACATCCAGCATTCGTCTGGGGAGGGCCTTAAGTTGCATTCCATGTACCTTTCCCAGCAATTATTTTTTTAATTGGGAAAACACATATTGGGGGTACAAGGAGGTGAAGGTTGGGGCCCGAAGGGTAAGGATGGGCAGGGATGCAGTTGCAGAGCTGCAGAAATTGGTTGGTGGGCGGAGCAGGTAAAGGAAATGAAAAGGATCCAGTGGAGACCAGGTGCTACAGGAAAATGACAAGCATTTTGCAATGGTAATTAAATCAACTGTGTTATTGATTTGGGAACTGGATGCCAACTCTCTGGATTCTTCATGCTGAACAGGGGCATTGATGTTAAGGGGGAAAGGGAGGACACTTTATTACCTTACTGGTGATCTTGGGCTAAGGCTGCTTGACTTCTTGTTCTCTTAGGAGATATTTACCTGTCATTTGCTCCCCTCTGGACTGCAAAGTGTTTTCCCAGGTGGGTCCAGTGGGGATGGCTGGTTGAACCCAGAGGCTCCATCCTCCTTTGCTTCTTTAGCTGGCAGCTGTATTTCTTTTTTGTCACTGGCACTGGGTTCGTGGTCAGGTCTGAAGTAAAACTCAGTGGTAAGGTTACCTATAGGAAAGGGAGCAAACCTAGAGAGAACAGACTTGTTAGTTACAAATAGAGGGGTTTTGGGGGTGTTGCTTTCAGGTTTACTGGGTGAGAGGGTGACAGAAAGTAGCGTAGATAAAATTCTTTGGATACCCTAGGCATTTTTTTTCTGGGGACTGAGGAGCTCACCCTGAGGGCCATGACGGCTCGCCCTGAGCCGAGGGGCGAAGACAGCCCACCCCGGGCAGAGGGCCGTGAGAGCTCACCCCGAGTTGAGGGCCGAACACAGCCTATCCCAAGCAGGGCAACACCCCCAATGGCCTGGCTGGTACACTCCCCCTCTAATTGCCCCCACCCCAATTTGTTTCCCTCACCTGACAGAGCACTGTGTGGCCAAGTACAGTGTCTCCAATCCCAGCACCACCACTTCACCCCCCCCCCAC
>NW_006400105.1:119097-124565 GCF_000299155.1 Elephantulus edwardii | reverse complement strand
GGTGGGGGTGGGTGTGTGCCATCCCCCAGTGTGGGCGACTGGTGGGCGCTCGCCATCTCCCATGTGGGTGGCTGGCGGGCGTGTGTCATCTCATGTGCTGGTAGCCGGTGGGCACCATCCCCCAGCACGGGCAGCTGGCGGGCACGTGTCATCTCATGCGCGGGCAGCTGGTGGGGGTGGGTGGGTGCCACCCCCCAGCGCGGGCGGCCAGCGGGCGCACGCCATCTCATGCACAGGCGACCGGCAGGCAGGCATCATCTCTCAGTGGGTGAGCATCATCTCTCGACGGGCGCACATCATCTTGTGCACAGGCAGCCGGCGTTTGCACACCATCCCCCAGTGTAGGCGGCCAGCAGACATGTGCCATCTCCCACACGTGCGACTGGTGGGCGTGAGCCATCCCCCAGCATGGGCGACAGGCGGGCTCACGCCCTCTTGCACACAGGTGGCTGGCAGGCATGCGGGCAGCATGCGGGTGCACACCATCCCCCACCACGGGCAGCTGGCCGGCGCGCACCATCTCCCTGCCTGGGTAGCTGCCGGGCAAGTGCTATCTTCCATGTGGGTGGCTGGCGGGCGCAAGCCATCTCTTGCACGTCATCTCCCACATGGGTGGCTCGCGTTCGCGCTTCATCTCGTGTGCAGGAGGCCAGTGGCCACCCACTTCCCCTGCTGCCACCATCTTGGCTCCAAGAATTCTCCCCAGAACCAGTCCACATTGCTGCAGTGTGGCATCTCCGCTGGACCGGTCCTGGGGAGGCCAGGTGCCCACTCTCCATCCTGGGTGAGGGATTCCATAGGTTTGGCTGTGGGAGCCTCATGGAGCTGCGGCTGCAGTGTGGTGCAGTGTGGTGCAGTGTGGGCTCGTTGGGAGGGGGTTGGGAGCTGCAGCACTCACCCATTCTTCCTTGAGAATCCTTGAATTCCTGTTGTTGAGCCTCAATCCTCACTGAAGACGAGTCATCAACTGTTTAACTGTTTAATTATCAATAAACAGAAGTCTGTAGAGGGCCATAGTGGCCCTGTTCCAAGTGGTCCACTGTTCCTCCAGCTCACCACATTGTCTCTGCCTCCACCACCATCTTGGATCCCAGCAATTCTTGATATTACTTGGCTAATATATGACCAGCCCAAGGAAGGATCCATAGTATATATATGACAACAATACCAAGAGCAACTATCATAAAAAGCAGACTTTTAAATGAAGTGGCTGAAGAAAACCAGTTTTTGAGATGTTCAAATACTTGGCTAGCTAGTTCTGCCAGAGAAGTATCTATATCTTGGGTGTTTTGCATTTCTAGTATTCTTTGATGTAGGTCATACAAATCAAGAGAATTATTATTTGACATCCAAATTCCTTTTAGATGAGATATTATCCTAATCCAATCATTATTTGAATCATTATATTTTAGTGTTGTAACACAGATAGAATCATAGGCTGCATGACATTTTAATTTTTCTATTACTCTAATTTACCTAATAAATTCACTGTATCATATGAGGCATTTAACTTTTGCTTCATAATTTCAACTACATATTCCAATTTTTTTGTTACATTATGCATTAATCCATTTACAAATTCAACAGTTTGCACTTTTTGCAGTAAAGCAACAACAGAAGTAGATACAACAGCTATTATAGCTATTAATGACATTATTCCTTCAATTATTAATCTTACGGCTTTTTTATCTTATAGTCAAAACATTCAATTCTTTCAAAATTTGTAAGTTGGTATTAGAATACCATGTTACATTGATTCTTACAAGGATTATAATAAATGAAAGTTTCTTTAAAATGATTACAGAATTATTTTCATTAATACAGTTAGTAATAGTACATAGAAGACAAGAAATATTATATTGACTTCCCAGAAAATTAATTTGACTTTGTCCAACCAATAATACATAAGGTTTAGGTATACAGGCATTTTCAGCTATGGAAGTTGACATTACCAAACCCAACTACTAATTTCCATAACTCAGTTTGATAATTATGGTGATCAACAGTTCAAATTTCTCCTGCTAATCCTTCAGCTTTGACTTTATTTGATGGGTCCCAGTCGTACAAGTTCAAATCTGCAGTAACATTTTCCTCCAGCTGACAGGATGAAGTACGGGTGGATCTGGAACATATGTCCATTAAGATTCATCTTGAATCTACATTGTCAGAGTCAGTAATATCACCATCCTTATTTCTGTTAGATGAGACATCTTCTGCAAAGTGTACCAGACTTTAAATTTAAAAAAAAAAAAGTGTAACAGACTTTCAGGAAGCCACTTTGGACTTTTAGCATCCTGTGGAAAAACACAAACATAGCTTCAACCCCATATTAACATAGGGTCAGGTCCTTTTCATTGTTTTGTTAATGCATCCTTCCATTTCATTTCAGCCTACTTTTGTTGTATATTTCCTCATTGTTTGTCTGAGACAGACCTTTCATTGCCATTCAAAATTAAAAAATTCAAAATAAATTGTAAATGAGAAATATAATTCTTTGGACTTAGGGGATATAGTTCCCCCTTCTTTATTATATTTAAATAATTTTTGATAGTAGAATGAGTATGTTTTACAATACCTTGTTTTAGAGGATTTTAAGGAATTCCAGTTTTATGACAAATATTAAAATACAAAAATTTTGAAAACTTTTACTGGTATAGCCAGGAGCATTATCAGTTTTGATTATTTTAGGAATTTCTAATATAGAAAAAGCTAATAAACAGTGTTTTATAACATATTTAGTTGCTTTTTCAGATCAACAAGATAATACCACCAAACCGGAACTGGTATTAATAATAACACGGGCAAATTGCAATTTTCCAAATTTAGGAATATGAGCTGCATCCATTGGCCAAATATATAATTTGGCAATAATCCTTTAGGATTTACTTTAAAATGTGGAACAGGGGGAGCTCTTGTGGCCTAGTGGCAAGGAGCTGCAACTACCATCCCAGAGGCTCACGGTTTGAATCCACCAGATGCTCTACCGGGGAAGGAAGGACAATCTCCTCCTGTACCAGTCAGATCTGATTTGATGGTACACTCACACACAAAAATAATAAAACAAAAAACAATGTGGAACAGATAATAGACACTTTTCACATGGTTTTACAATATTTTAAGCCATTTCTTTTGGAATATTAAAAATTTTATGTAAATATTTACTATTAGCATGATGCATATGATAAAATTGTTTTGCTTTTGTTAAATTAAAATTTATTAAATATTTATCAGCCAATTAATTTTGTTTTGCTAAAGGTCCTGGTAAAGAAGAATGACACCTAATATGACTTATAAAAATATGATTATTTCTTTCTTATTAATAATTAAATATGTTGAAATAATTGTAAAATTATAGAATTTTTTGTTTTGATAGTATTTACTATTTCAATAGTTGTAAGTGTATTAACTATATAAACACTATCACAAAATATACTTCTATTTTAAAGGTAATTTATTAATATTTACTTAATACCCTGTTTTTGATTTGTCATGCTGAAAATGATGAACATTCAACTAGTTCAAAATCTTTAATTGGTTCAAACCCAGCTTTTCCTTTAGAAGATTCATTGATAAATATTACAAGAGCATTAGAAATTGGTTGATTAACAAAAACTTTAGGAAATAGAAATGAATTTTTATTTGCAAAATATAATATTTATCTTTATGATAATAATGAATAATTTAACCAGGATAATTGGTTAATGCAATCATCCATTCTGAACAATACTGATATAGCCAATCACCTTGTAAAGTATTATAAGGGACAATTATTTCATTAGGTTTTATATAAAAATATTGTAATGACTCCTTTCTTGACTGTGCTATAAGTTGAGATATAGGCTGTGAATAAGTCCACAAAACCTTTTTAGGTGAATGGGAGAAATGAATCCATTTTAAAGGAGCATTTTTGTCACAATACAGCAGTAGGAGCCCTTTTAGTATTTAAAATACACAGCAATAACTTTTTACTATAATCTATACAAGTTAGACAACAGGAAGAGATAGAATCTTGAACTTTCTCCAAAAACTTTATGAGCTTCTATAGTTAATTTTCTTTTAGAATTAGGATTATTATCTCCAATTAAAATATCAAACAAAGGTTTAAGGTTTTGCGTAGTTAGGTTTAAATATGGCCTAATTCAATTAATATCTCCTAGTAATTTTTGGAAATCATTTAGCCACGATCCTACCGGCCTTTCTCCTGCCAGATTAGTTCCATAGCACCTCAGCTGATAGCTCCGGGTGATGGCTGGATCCGTGGTGGTGCCCTGAGGTCACAGGGCTGTGGCGGGGGCTGAGGTGCGCGGTTGTGGAGCTGCAATGGGGGGCGGGAGAAGGGGGGGAAAGCAAGGGACTGGGGGGGCAAAGCAGCACAGGGCTTGGACACTACCACCAAGAGGTAGGGGGAGGGGCTTGGGCTGAAGGAGGTCTTATAACAAGCTCCACTATGAAAATGACACAACTTCATTTGCTGGAAATGAAGAAGACTTGAAACTTATTGGAGAAGATCAAAGACTACAGTCTTCAATAGACTACATATCAGTATGAAGAAAACAAAAATCCTCACCACTGGACCCATAGGTCCATTGCAATAGAGAAAAGATTGAAGTTGTCATGATTTAATCTTACTTGTATCTACAATCAATAGCCATAGTAACAGACAGCATGAAGTTAAAAGACATGTTGCATTGGGAAAATCTGCTGTTAAGTACTTTTCCAAAGTGCTTTGGAGCTAGGATGTCAGTTTAAAGACTAAGATATGCCTGATTCAAACCATGGACTTTTCAGTTACTTCCTATGTATGTGAATATTGGACAGTGGGTAAGGATGACTGAATAATTGATGTTTTTTAATTGCAATGTTGGAGAGGAGTATTGAATATCTCATGGACTGTCAAAAGAACAAACAAGTCTGTCTTGGAAAAAGTAATCAAGATGCTCCTTAGAGTCAAGGATAGTGAAACTTCCTCTCACATAATTTAGACATGTTGTCAGGAGGAAGCCAGTCATTGAGGGGGAAAACCCCCATCATCAGGGAAAGGTGGAGTGTCAGAGTAGGAGAAGGCCCTCATCAAGATGAATTGACACAGTTACTGTAACAATGAGCTAGAGCTTATCAGAGAGTGTGAAGATGGCACAGGATAGGCCAAGATTAAGATCTCTTGTTCAAAAGGTTATTGTGTGTTGTAGTTGACTTGGTGGCACAAGGAAATGGTTCAAGATCATATAACTGAAGAGGCTAGATCCAGATCAGCAAGAGTCAACTAGCTTTGCCAGAGTCTGAGAATAAGCTTGGAAGCAGGAGTGGCATTCATTTCCAAAATAGCTTGCCTCTGGAAACTATGAACTTGTCTTCAAGACTTTCGTTCACAGGGTTGCTATGTGTTGTCTGTGACTCTATGGCACTTAACAGCAACAACAACAATTATATATATATGGATAGGTAAAGATAGAGATACAGATATAGAT
>NW_006400105.1:116006-118859 GCF_000299155.1 Elephantulus edwardii | reverse complement strand
ATATAATGTTGGATATATTCCTGATAATACGTTCCCTACATTGGATCAGGACTGTAACCAGATATCTACCTGTGTTTCATCGACTTTGCAAAGGCATTTGACTGTGTGGATCACAACAAATTGTGGCTAACCTTGAGGAGAATGAGAATCCCAGAGTACTTAATTGTGCTCATGTGAAACCTGTACTTGAATCAGTAGTCAGAACAAAGCAGGGAAACACTGCATGGTTCAGGATCAGGAAGGGTGTGCATCATACCTTTTCAATCTATAAGCAGAATAGATAATTTGGGAGGCTGGACTTTATGAGGAGAAATTTGGTATCAGGATTGGAGGAAGACTCATCAACATCCTGTGTTATGCAGATGACACAATCTTGCTTACTGAAACTGAGGAGGAGGTGAGGCGCTTGCTGCAGAGGGTCAAGGACTATAGTATCACTATGGATTTAAATGCAACATGAAGAAAACAAAGATTCTCACCACTGGACCAATTGGCAGTTTCATGATAGACAGAGAAGAAATTGAGGTTGTTAATAGCTTCAGTTTGCTTGGCTCCACAATTAACACTCTTGGCACCAGCAGTAGGGAAATAAAAAGACGAATTGCTGTCAGAGACCTCTCCAGAGTACTGAAAAGCAATGATGTCAGTCTGGAGACTAAGGTGTGCCTAATCCAGTCCATGATCTTTGCAATTACTTGGTATGCATCAGAGACTGGAAAACGACTAAGGATAATAAAAGAAGAATTGATGCCTTTGGATTGTGGTGCTGGAGAAGAGTGTTGAACATATGTAGACTGCCAAGAAAACAAACAGTTCTGTTCTTGAAAGGGTGACAACAAGTTGCTCCTTGGAGGCAAGAATTTTGAAGCTCAGTCTCACATACTTTTGACACATTGCTAGTAGGGACCAATCGTTGGAGAAAGATATCATGCTTGGAAGGGTGGAAATACAGCACAGGAGAGGAAGATCCAGGATGAGATGTATTGGTTCAGTTACTGGAGATAGGGGATTAGGTCTGTCGTAGAGGATGAGATTGGCTCAGGATAGGGCACAATTCTGAACTATTGTACATAGGGTCACTATGAGTCGCTGGTGACTCTACAAGACATAACAACAACAACAACAAACATAATCCTCTTATCAGGACTAATTATATCAGACCACATTATGAGGAATGACTATATAATTGCATAACTGCCACATTATCTCATTACATAAATGCCAGCCAGAGAATCATGGTCAAGGAGATGCAAAATCTTAATCATGACACCAAGGAAGAATCTGGAATCTCCTTGGATGATAACTTGTCTCTCATGTAAGAAAGTGGGGTCTCCACAGTTACTGGTGAATATGAATAGGAAGAAGATCAAGAAGAGCACACATGTATCTACAAGCTTGGGCCTCAGAGCATGATAGCTAGCAGTGTTGAGCTTTAAGATCTTTAGAAACCTTAATCTCTAAATGGACTCCATAATCCCAAACTCCTACAGACTATATAAAGTTAAAATGAAAAACAATATTAACCATTATAAAAACCTGTAAGGAAGTCCAACAGTTTCTACTTTTCTCAAGATAATACTTTGATGCTTGAAAAATATAACTAATTCCTTCAAATCTTCTCTCTCATGTGTTTGTGTGTGTACAACCCAGTGTTATCTTTGTGATTTAAATTCAGGTTGTCTTCCCATCCTAAAATGAAGCACTGTTGCATTTTCTTTGCTGGCAAAGCATTCTCACCTCATTTCTGATCCTGCATTTTGTTGAGCTTCTGACTCCAGACCACTGTCTTCTGTTGGCCTCTGCTAACCTGCTCACCTCTTGGGGAGATTTGGTGATTAAATAAGGGTTAACCACTTCTCTAATCTTTGCTACTTCAAAGAGCAGTCAATCGAGTAGTGACAGCAATAGTATCATCTGGGAGCTTATCAGAATCAACATTTTATTTAACAAGATACCCAGGTGTTTCCCATGCACACTAAACTTACTGCTTCAAGTCAGTGTGGCTCCTAGATCAGCAGCATCAGCATGAAGATCACCCGGGAAATTGTTAGACATGCAAATTCTCAGGCTTCACTCTATTCCTACAGACTCAGAACACTGGGAGTAGAGCTCAATAATCCCTGGTTTAACAAGTTCTATATGTGATTTCTTGATGTTGAACTTCAATCCATATTGAAGACTGTAGTCCTCGACCTTCTGCAGCAAACACTTCATGTCCTCCTCAATTTTGGCAAGCAAGGTTGTGTCATCTACTTATCACAGTTGTTGATGAATCTTCCTCCAATTCTGATGCCACATTTCTCCTCTTAAAGCCCAGCCTCTCAAATGATCTGTTCTACATATAGATTGAAAATGTATGGAGACAAGACACATCCCTGATGCATTCCTTTCCCAATTTTGAACCGTGCAGTGTTTTCTTACACTGTTCTGACAAGTGCTTCCTGGTCCAAATACAGGTTTCATATGAGTACAATCAGGTATTTTGCAATTCCCATTATTCTCAATGCTAGCCATAATTTGTTATGATCCACACAGTCAAATGCCTTTGCATAGTCAATTAAACACAGACATTGCTCTGGTATTCTCTGATCTCAACCAAGATCCATCCATTGGCTATAATGTCCCTAGTGCCACAGCTTCTTTTAAATTCTTGTATTTCTAGTCATTTTCTGTTAATTTACTGTTCCAGTCATTTTTTTTATAATCTTCATCAGTATTTTTCTGAATCTCGAAGGAATCAACATCAAGAAAATAAAGATTGGATGCGCATGCAAAAACTTCTCCAATAGGGTAAAAAGGGAAGCCACTGACTGGGAAAAAGTATTTGGTAATAACATATCAGATAAGGGACTT
>NW_006400105.1:110712-114635 GCF_000299155.1 Elephantulus edwardii | reverse complement strand
AATTAATAAAATTTAATAAAAAAAAGAAAATAAAGATTGTCACCACTTTACCAATTGGCAGAATCTGATAGAGAAGAGATTGAGATTGTTAACAATTTAAGCTTGCTTGGATCCATAATCAGAACTCTTGGCACCATCGGTCAGAAAATCAAAGACAAATTGCATTAGGAAAATATACTAGTATGGACGTCTCCAGAGTGCTAAAGGGCAACGATGTCAGGATACAATCTTTGGACTTACTTGCTATGCATCAGAGAACTGGACAAGGACTAAGGGTGACAGAGAGGAATCGATGTCTTTGAGTTGTGGTGCTGGAGAAGAATGTTGAACATTTCATGAATGGCCAAGAGAACACAATGGCTTGTCTTGGAGATGGTGAAACCAAGTTGCTTCTGAGAGAATGATTTTGAAGCTCTGTCTCACATACTTTGGGCATGTTGCAAGTAAGGTCCAGTCCTTGGAGAAGGACTTCATGCTTTGAAGGGTGGAGGTTCAGCGCAGGATAGGCAGAATCTGGATAAAATGGGTAGACACAAGAACTGGAGCAATGGGGCTAGGGGTGTCGGACACAGTGAGATTGGCTCTGGATAGGACAGAGTTCAGAGCTATTGTGCATAGTAGGGTCACTGTGAATCACAGGTTCCTTGACAACACATAACAACAACAACATTTGATTTTGTTACATTCTATTTTGTTAGGTGCTATCTAGTTTACTATGACTCATAGCAAACCTACGAACATTTCCCTATCCTGCCCTATCCTTTCTGATATGTTTAAGCCCATTGTTACTGTCATTACATTCTCAATGACTCATATATACACAGTTTTACACATCTGTGCACCCTATAGTTTAAGATTTTACTTGCATGTGATATTAATTATGTTCTTTCATAATTTCCACACTCTGTTGGATCATCTTTATTTGGAATCAAACAAATATAGATCTGTTTCACTCAGTTGGTCAGGTGCTGTCTTCCACACTTTTTGGCATAGGTTAAAGAGCACATCCAGGGCTGTACCTGTTTCTTGAAACACTTCAATTGGTGTTGCATCTATTCCTGTGGTCTTAATTTTTACTAATGCAGTCAGTGCCATTTGAAATTATTTTTTCATTACTATTGGTTCTTGATGATATGTTGTTGTTGTTATGTGCCATTGAAATGATGATATTCTTTCTGAAATGGTTCAATGCTGACAGTCCATCAACCATGAAGTTCCAAAAATTAAAACTGGATTCAGAAGTCATGGAATGAAGGATATAATTGCTGATGTCAAATGAATCTTGGCTGAAAGCAGAGACTAACAGAAAGATGTTTACTTCTGTTTTATTGACTACACAAAGACATTTGACTCTGTGGACGATAAAAAGAAATTATGACTAACAATTAGAAGAGCAAGAATCCCGAGTTCGATCGGTAGCGGGAGCGGAGAGCGGACCCTTGAGAGCCCTGAGCAGTCCCACCGCCGCCGCCAGCCTAGTTACCATCACACCCCGGGAGGAGCCGCAGCTGCTACAGCCGGCCCCAGTCACCATCACCGCAACCATGAGCAGCGAGACCGAGACCCAGCAGCCGCCCGCCGCCCCCACCCTCAGCGCTGCCGACACCAAGCCCGGCACCACGGGCAGCGGCGCAGGGAGCGGCGGCCCCGGGCGGCCTCACATCGGTGGCGCCTGCCGGCGGGGACAAGAAGGTCACCGCAACGAAGGTTTTGGGAACAGTATAATGGTTCAATGTAAGGAACAGATATGGTTTCATCAACAGGAATGACACTAAGGAAGATGTATTTGTACACCAGACTGCCATAAAGAAGAATAACCCCAGGAAGTACCTTCGCAGTGTAGGAGATGGAGAGACTGTGGAGTTTGATGTTGTTGAAGGAGAAAAGCGTGCGGAGGCAGCAAATGTTACAGGTCCTGGTGGCGTTCCAGTGCAAGGCTGTAAATATGCAGCAGACCGTAACCATTATAGACGTTATCCACGTCGTAGGGGTCCTCCACGTAATTACCAGCAGAATTACCAGAATAGTGAGAGTGGGGAGAAGAACGAGGGATCGGAGAGTGCTCCCAAAGGCCAGGCCCAACACGCCGGCCCTACCGCAGGCGACGGTTCCCACCTTACTACATGCGGAGACCCTATGGGCGTCGACCACAGTATTCCAACCATCCTGTTCAGGGAGAAGTGATGGAGGGTGCTGACAACCAGGGTGCAGGAGAACAAGGTAGACCAGTGAGGCAGAATATGTATCGGGGTTTTAGACCACGATTTCGCAGGGGCCCTCCTCGCCAAAGACAGCCTAGAGACGACGGCAATGAAGAAGATAAGGAAAATCAAGATGAGACCCAAGGTCAGCAGCCACCTTAACGTCGGTACCGTCGCAACTTCAATTACCGACGTAGACGCCCAGAAAACCCTAAACCACAAGATGGCAAAGAGACAAAAGCAGCCGATCCACCAGCTGAGAATTCGTCCGCTCCTGAGGCTGAGCAGGGCGGGGCTGAGTAAATGCCGGCTTACCATCTCTACCATCATCCCGTTTAGTCATCCAACAAGAAGAAATGAATATGAAATTCCAGCAATAAGAAATGAACAAAAGATTGGAGCTGAAGACCTTAAGTGCTTGCTTTTTGCCCGTTGACCAGATAACTAGAACTATCTGCATTATCTATGCAGCATGGGGTTTTTATTATTTTTACCTAAAGATGTCTCTTTTTGGTAATGACAAACGTGTTTTTTTAAAAGCCTGGTTTTTCTCAATACACCTTTAAAGGTTTTTAAATTGTTTCATATCTGGTCAAGTTGAGATTTTTAAGAACGTCATTTTTAATTTGTAATAAAAGTTTACAACTTGATTTTTTCAAAAAAAGTCAACAAAACTGCAAGCACCTGTTAATAAAGGTCTTAAATAAGAATAAAAAAAAAAGAACAAGAATCCCAGAACTCTTAATTATACTCATGCAAAACCTGTACATAGATCAAGAAACAGTGATTGGAACAGAATAAGGAAGCACAGCACAGTTTTAAACCAGGCAATGTGTAAATCAAGGTTGTATCATTTCCCCCATACTTGTTCAATGTGTGTTCTGACCAAATCACTGGAGAAGATGGACTCTATGAAGAAGAATGTGGCATCTGGTTTGGAAGAAGACTCATCAACAACTTGCATTATGCAGATGAGGCAATCTTGCTTGCTGAAAGTGAGGATGACTTGAAACAACAATTGCTGCAGAAAATAGACTACAACCTTAGAGCGACGCGAAGCCAAAGCTAAAGGAAGAAACCAAGAAATCAAGGAGCTGAACAGAAAATGTCAAAAAAGGCAGCCCAGAAAGACAAAGCAAGATACTATAATGAAATATGCAGAGCTGGAGTCAGAAAATCAAAAGGGCTGAACTCGCTCAGCGTTTCTTAAGTCAAAGGAGTTGAAAAACAAATTCAAGCCACGGGTGGCAATACTTAAGAATACTTTGGGTAGAATGTTAAATGATCCAGGAAGTATAAAAAGAAGATGGAAGGAGTACACAGAGTCACTGTATCAGAAGGAATTGGCTGACACAGAGGAATTTCATGAAATAACATATGAGCAAGAGCCTACGGTGATCAAGAAGGTTCAAGTTGCTCTGAAGGAAATGGCAAAAAACAAGGCTCCAGGAGTTGACAGCATACCAATTGATTTATTTCAACAAACAGACGCTGCCCTGGATGTGCTAAGTTGTGCCAAGAAATCTGGAGAACAGTCAACTGACTGGAAAAGATCGATATTTGTTCCCATTCCAAAGAAAGGTGACCCAACAGAGTGTAGAAATTATCGAACAATATCATTAATATCACATGCAAGCAATGTTCTGCTGAAAATTATCCAAAAACGTTTGGAGCAATATTTCAACCGAGAACTGCCTGATGTGCAGGCTGGATTTAGACGAG
>NW_006400105.1:108919-109892 GCF_000299155.1 Elephantulus edwardii | reverse complement strand
AGGTTTGTCCTGGAGAGGGTGAAGCTGGAATGCTCCTTGGAGTCAAGGATTCTGAAGCTTTGTCTGACATACTTTGGGCATGCTGCATGGAGGGTCCTTAGAGAGTGACATCATGTTTGGGAGAGTGGAGGGATGGCGCAGGAGAGGAAGTCCCTCGATGAGATGGATCGATACTGTGACTGGGTGGTGGGAATGAATGTGTCTGAGACAGCAAGGTTGGCACAGGATAGAACGGTGTTTAGAACTTTTGTACATAGGGTCGCTATGAGTCGTAAGTGACTCAATGGCTAATAACAACGACAACAACAACAGCCTTCAATATGGCTACCAAAATCCTCACCACTAGAACAAAAGGTGTAGAAAAGAGTGACGTTGTCAAGTAGCTCAATAAACGTGGATCCACAGTCAACATCCATCATAGCAGCAGTCAATAAATCAAAAGATGTGATGCTTTGGGGAAATTTGCTGTCAAGGACCTCTTTAAAGTACTAAAAATCAAGAGTGTCAGTTTGAAGACTAAGGTATTTTCAATTACTTCCTATGTATCTTAAAGTTGCACAATGACTAACATTAGAATAGTTGTTGTTGTTGTTATGTGCCATCGAGTCACTTGAGACTCATAGCGACCCTATGTACAACAGCCCTAAACCCTGCTCTATACTATCCTAATCGCACTGCCTCTGACACACCCATCTCAATTACCCCAGTCACTGAATCAATCCACCTAATAGAGAGTCTTCCCCTCCTGAGCTGTCCCTCCACCCTCCAAGCATGATGTCCCTTTCCAAGGACCTGTCTCTCCATACAACATGTCCAAAGTATGTCAGACGAAGCCCCAGATCCTTGCCTCCAAGGAGCAGCCTGGTTTAACCCTCTTGAGGATGAATCTGTTTGTTTTCTTGGCAGTCCATGGTATCCTCAATACTCTTCTCCAGCACCACAGCTCAAAGGCATCAATTCTCCTTCTATCCTC
>NW_006400105.1:75561-79207 GCF_000299155.1 Elephantulus edwardii | reverse complement strand
CAGGTGCCCTCACACAACAGCCCCTGCTCCAGCAGGGTCCTGGATCCAACAGGATCAGAATAGTCAAGGTCAAATTCCAACCAACCCACTAACCTCTGGCTGGTCTGCAGAGTTCACAGACTCCAGCTGGCTCGCTTGTTTTGGGTGGGAACCCAAGAGAGCTTGGCCAATTTCCCCACCTGTGGGCATGCCCTTAGGTGCTCTCCCAGATAATCAGCAATGCCCCAGTAAACACAGATAAGATCCTACTGGCATTTCTTCTGCCAGGTTAGTTCCACAACAGCGCGGTTGATAGTTCCGGGTGATTTCTGGATCCGCGGTGGTGCCCTGAGGTCACAGGGCTGTGGTGGGGGCTGAGGTGAGTGGTTGTGGAGCTGCAAGCGGGGCGGGGGAAGGGGAGGAAAGCAAGGGACTAGGGGGGACTTAAGGAGCACAGGGCTTGGACACTACCAGCAAGAGGTGGGGGCCGGGCTTGGGCACTGCTGGTTGTTTATGCAGCAGCATCCTGCGTGTCGGGGGTCACACAGGTGCAGGCTGCAGGGGGGTCGCACAGTGGCGGGTAGTCTTCTTTCCTCTGGAGTTCCGCGGTGGGTTGCTGACTATTGCTCTTCCTGGGTTTCTTCCCTGCCTGTTTGGCGGCGGAGTTCCGTCTGGCGGCAGAGTTCCATCTGGCCTAAAATTTTTTTAATTTAAACCTCTTGTTTAGAGTCAACAAGACCTCCTCGAGGGCCCTTGTATTTAAAAATTGGACCCAAGGGATTATTTCTTATAAGTCTTACAGCACTCTTCTGTCAATTTGCAGTGCTGAGGTAATCTGGGTTTGCTGTGATGCTGAACCTTGTACCATTGAGGTCTCAAATGCCATAATGGCTGTCCATGGTGGACAATGTTTGGTGGAGCTCCCAGTTGAAGACAGATTTGGAAGCAGGAGTGGCATCCACTTCCTAAATCACATGCATCCGGAAACTCTATGAACTTGGAGAAACAATAGTTATAGAAAGGCCTCAGATCTTTTGTTCATAGAGTTACTATGAGTCATGTGCGACTCAATGGCAATCAACAACAACAAAAATATTCTAATAATTATTTACAATTTTGGAATCATGGGGCTGGAAGAAAGCAGAGGAACAAGAACTGTCCAGGCTTGGAAATGCCCTCACTCCTCATTCTCTCTCTCCTATTTGAATGAAAATCTAATCAGCTATCATCCATTATCCCCACACCTGATAGTAATAAAAGTTAAGGCAAGACTATCACCCTGTGGGACCTCCAATGCTGACTTCTCTATTCTTAAATCAGAGCCTCAGCCCTAACTGTATGGAAGTAACACAATCCTTGGCCTGGTCCCTTTTTCTCTAAACAGAATCCTACTGTCTTGATCTTTTTATTTCCATTGAGAACTTTGTTTCTGAACTCATTGTTCCAATCTACCCTCAGAAGAATCCCAGTGCTGCATGATTCTTTCCATTTCCTTATTTGTTTCAAATGATCTATACAGCAGATCACCTGTCTTGGACTGTTTAAAAGTTCTTATAACCTTCCTGGCTTTTCCTGCACTAGGATTTCTATAGGAATCTAGTTTATGCTTTCTGAAAATATATTAGAAGGTCGAAGATGGGAAGCTTAGGATGTTTGTTTTCCAGTGTGATCAAGTTGTAAACTGCACAAGGGTATCTGGCTCAGGATGTGAATAGGGACTGACATTCATATTGCATTTGGTGTAGCAATCTTGTGCACACTAGTTTAGACTTTGTCTTTATACAAGTGGTATCCTTTTCTAATTAGCACAAAGGCACTGATCAGATAAAAGAGATCCCAGCTCTGCTCTCCTACTCCTGCACCCATCATAGGAGGCCCTGGTAGAAGGGAACTGGAAATTATATACTTTTTAAGGCAGTCCCACCTGAATAGCCTGGGTTTGTGAGTTGAAACAAATATCTGGGGAACAAAGCCGTCTTCAACAGAGAATAACAGAGTCTGTTCTAGGCTGTGCAAAGAGATTGCATGTGAGGATTATTGAGAGGAAATGAAAATTGGGGATGACTCTTAGGGGAATTGACTGCAGATGGTGTCAAAGAGGAGACTGCCTCCTGTATAGGAAGGGGCCTGATAGCTACAGAAATGGAGAGGAGGGAGTGAGAAACATTTCTCCATAGTTCCCAGCATCAATCAATACAAACAGCACTTGTGGTTCTCTGATACCTGGTTGTCCCCAACTCTGTTGGAGTCTTAGGAATTTAGGGAGGCACAGTCCTGATGAAAACCACCAAGTGCCCAGTGTGGGAGGTTAAGGAGAAAGGAATCTTCAGAACAGGGTCTTAATTAACATCTTGGCAGCACACTTCACTTGCTCTTCAAAGCATGTTTATAATAGATTCTCTTGTGCATTTTGTGAGATGAGTATGGTTATTACCTTTTTAAAGATGAGAAAACTGATGTTCAGGATGATATAAAATGACCTCTCTAAAGATGGATTGACTGTAACAATGGTTTAGAACACAGTAGAGATCGTGATGTTGGCACAGGATAAGGCAAATTCTGACCCTCTATGAGTTGTATTTGATTGGTGGTACCACCACCACCACCACCACCACCACCACCACCACCAACACCACCACCAAAGGCACTAATCTAGCAAGTTGCAGATCCTGTATTTGAACCCTATTCTGTTTGGTTCCAATGCCCAGGCTTTCATTGTTTACTATACTTTTAGTGATGAACAAGAGCTGAGGACCAAATTTACCTGTTAATAACTTCAAAGCCTTAAAGCATTTATGTTGAGGCATGAATGGGTAGTCTTATATTTTTTCAGATTAAGAAATCCCAAGGCCACACAGCTAATAAATGGCAGAGCTGCTCATGATGGGCTGTGTGTTGGGAGTGAGAGTGAAGGAAGAGAGAAACAGAAAGTATCTGTGTATATTTAAAGGATAAGGCTATGTCTTTTGCCCATTTTGTAATTGGTTTATCAGTCTTTTTCTTGTGGAGGCCCAGGAATAATCTGTAAACTTTCATTATGAGACTCTTGTCTGAGATGGTGTGAACTAAGGCACAAGTGGAGACTTGTACACCAATGTTCATAGCAGCATTATTCACCATCGCAAGAGCATGGTAACAGGCCAGATGTGCAACCACAAACGGATGGATTGAGAAATTATGGTACATTCACACAATGGAATACTATGTAGCACGCAGGAGCAATGATTTTATAAATTATTCCCTAACTTGGAAGGGACTGGAAAGCATTATGCTGAGTGAACTAACTCAATCCCATAAAGACAAATATTGTATAAATTCATTACTGTAGAATAAGGATCCAAGGGGGGAGGGGGAGAGTGGAAGCAGAGGGATGAAGATGTGCAGGGGAAGGGGGATTAATCATGGAATTATACAATTTGATGGATTTATAGCTGCTCAAGCTAATAACACTCTATCGTGGCATGGAGGAGGAATAGTGGAAATGTATCCACATTTACAACATTCCTCTAACCAAAACCATTTATGGAAAATAGGTACTGCATTGGAACATGTATCTCTGGATTGGAAATGATGATATTGTTAATACTTCTAGCCTTAAGCTTAAGAGATTATAATGTTCAAAATTATTTGTTATACATTTGCTTAAATTTTTCCCTCTTTTAACAAC
>NW_006400105.1:65092-74313 GCF_000299155.1 Elephantulus edwardii | reverse complement strand
AAAAATTTACTTGGCTCCACAGTCAACACTCTTGGTAACGGCAGCCAGGAAATCAGGAGAAGAATTGCATTGGGAAAGTCAGCTGCGAGGGACCTCTGAAGAGCAACGATATCATGATGGAGACTAAGGTGCGCCTGCTTTGGGCTATAGTCTTCACAATTATGTGCTATGAATCAGAGAGTTGGACAGTGAATAGGGTTGATAGAAAGAGAATTGAGGCCTTTGAGTTGTGGTACTGGAGAAGAGTGTTGAATATACCATGGACTGCTAGGAGAGCAAACAGGTTTGTCCTGGAGAGTGTGAAGCTAGTGTTCCCTGAAGTCAAGGATTCTGGAGCTTCGTCTGACATAGTTTGGGCATGTTGCAAGGAGGGACTGGTCCTTGGAGAGGGACATCATGTTTGGCAGAGTGGAGGGGCGGCGAAGGAGAGGAAGACCTTTGATGAGATGGACCGATTCTGTGACCGGAGCGGTGGGAAGAAATGCGTTTGAGATGGCTAGGTTGGCACAGGATAGAACAGCATTTAGAGTTCTTGTACATAGGGTTGCTATAGTCGCAAGCGACTCGATGGCACATAACCACAACAACAACAACATAAGCATGTCGTATCAATGATATTGTTTGTTAGTTTCCACATTCAGTTGGATCACTTTTCTTCTTAATGCGAACAAATATTGACCTCTTTCAATTTGTTGGCCAGATAGCCATTTTCCAAATTTCCTGGCATAGACTGGCGAGTAACTCCAAGGCTGCATCTGTTAATTGGAACAAGTCAATTGGTATCACATCAATTCCTGGGGCCTTATGTTTTTGTTAATGCCTTCAATGCCGCTTCCACGTCCTCCTTCATTATCATTGGCTCCTGTTCATATGGTACTTCCTGAAATTTTTCAGTGTTGATCAATTTTTTCTGGTACAGTGACTCTGTGTATTCCCTCCATCTTCTTTTGATGCTTTCTGGGTCATTCAATATATTGCCCATAGCATCTTTCAACATTGCGACATGAAGCTTAGTTTTTGTAAATTATTTCAGCTTGAGAAATGCAGAGCAAGTTCTACCCTTTTTATTCTCCAACTCCAAATGCACATTCCATTATAGTACCTTGCTTTATCTTCCCAAGCTGCCCTTTGGACAAGGAGGCTGGACCAGGGAGCTGTTGTGTGATTGAAGCAGGGGAGCACTATATGGTTTGGAATTGGGAAGGGAGTGTGCCAGGGTTGTATTCTCTCATCATGCCTATTCAATCTGTGTGTTGAGCAAGTTATCCAAGAGGCTGGACTCTATAAGAAGTGTGGCATCAGGATCGGAGGGAGATTCATCCATAACCTGTATTATGCAGATGACATAATCTTGCTTGCTCAAAGTGAGGAGGACTTGAAGCACTTGTTGTGGAGGATCAAGGAATGCAGCCTTCGGTATGGATGGCATCTCAATATCAGAAAAACAAAGATTCTTATCACTGGACTGATAGCATCATGATGGATGAAGAGGAGATTGAAACTGTGAACAATTTTGTCTTGCTTGGATCCGTAATTAACACCCTTCATACCAGCAGTCAGGAAATACAGAGACGTATTGCCTGGGAAAATCTGTAGTTATGGACCTCTTCAAATTATTGAGGAGTAATGAGGTCGGTTTGAAACTAAGGTGTATCTGGTTCAGGCTATGCATCCAAGAATAAGGAATGAAAATGAATAAGGATGAAAAGAATTGATACCTTTGAGTTGTAGTGTTGAAGAGCACTGAATATCCCATAGACAGCCACGAGAACAAACAGATATGTCTTGGAAAGCATGCAGCTGGAGTGCTCTTTGGAGGCATGAATTATGAGGCTTCACCTCATATACTTTGGACATCTTGCTAGGAGAGGCTATTTCTTGGAGAAGGACACGATGCTGGGGAGGGTCGAACATCGGCGAAGGAGAGCAAGATCCTCAGCCAGGTGGATTGACATGGTTACTGCTGCAGTGGGCTCTTGTGTGTCAGGATGGGGCAGGATAGAACAGGTTTCAGGTCTTTTGTTCATAGGCTCGCTGAGTCGTACTCAACTTGACAGCACGTAACAACAACAATTATATTGATAGGAAACAAAGGAACTAACAAATATGATGGTTAAAGGGGCGGGGGGGGGGAAGCATACCACAGAGAGGTGAGCATCTTACCAGATCCTTTGTTGAGTACTACCACGGCCCATGGAGCAGAGTTAGGACAATTCAAAGCAGTTGCTCTTCATTTAGCTCTTTTTAACCTTTTTCTGCATTTGCTATTGATTGACTGAATACCCAGGGTCAACTTTCTGCTTTGACTTTCTTGGGCTTCTAAGAACAGCAAAACATTTCATTACACCACAGCAAAAATAGAATGTTCAATAAGACAGCAAACAACAAATGTTAACAAGGGTGTGGAGAGATTAGAACTCTCATATCCTCCTGTTGGGAAAGTAAAATGATTTAAACACTATGGAAAACTTTGGTGCTCCCTCAGAAAGTTGAGAATAGAAATACTGTTTGATCCAACAATTTCACTATTAGGCATATATCTCAGAGAAATAAGAGCTGCAACATAAACTGACATACACTTATATTTATTACATCATTATTTCCAATAGCAAAGAGTTAGAAACAACCTGCCCATTAGTGGACAAATGGCTAAAGTAACTGTGGTGCATTCACCCAATGAAGTATTATGTATCAATAAAAAATGATAAAGAATTTGTGAAATACTGCACAACATGATTGAACATAAAACAAATTAAGCTGAGTGTCATAAGTCAGTCATAAAAGGATAATTATGGCTGAAGACCACTAATATAAAATGCTAAGGAAGGGTTTACATATGGACAGACTCAATCTTGGAACGTTAACAGGAATAAGAAGGGAGGGTAGGAGGTAAATAAAAGTTGATAATTAAGGTGGGTGAAGGGAAAGGCCATGTGCAGTAAGGGTTTGATGAGACATTGTAATTAACTACATTAATCAATTGTAATTAATGTTATAAAACAAAATGTGTGTAAATTAATGCATGTATGTAGAATGTTTGTAGAATGCATGTATGTAGAATGTATGTAGAATGGTTTGTAACTGTCTACTCAAACAAAAAAATTAAAAAAAGGAATTAGAAAAAACAAACCACTCCAAAATTACTTCATTGTCATTAAGTTGAGACTCACAGCTGATCCTCCAGCTGGTTTTCAGAAGCTGCAAACTTCACTAGAGGAAATTGCTGATCTTTCTCCTGTTAAGCAATTAGTGGAATTTCGTTACCAGAGAGACTCTACCTTTGGGTTCATTGATTATATCACAAGGGCTTCCTCCTCCTCCCTCCTTTTTTTTTGGTTGAGTACAGTGTACTTTATTGATGCTATATGACAAGATGGGCTCTCCAAGCACCTCTCCTTTCTCGGGGGGATCAGATGGAAACTCTGTCAAGGATGTGAGGTTCTCAGTGGGAGGATAGGTTTGGGGCAAGGACTCCCCAACATATGAGGGTCTCTCTCTCTCTTCTAGTTTTCTTTCTGGGGCTGGTGGCTCTTATTCTTTGGAGGCTATGTGAACCAACAGGCCAACACCTCAGTTGCTGTAGCCAAATTAATTGTCATACTAGGAAATAAGTTTGACAAAGTGGTTGTTCAGGGAAATGCCAGCCCCAGCATCAAAGGTGGAAGAGTGAGTGTCACTATTAAGTAAAAGGAGACCTGATCTTTAGTGTATCCCAGGGCCCTTGAGGGGCCCCTCTGATGCCTGCTTTACTACTTTCTTGATGTCATCATATTTGGCAGCTTTTTCTAGACAGCAGGTCAGCTCCACAACTGACACATTGGGGGTGGGGACACGGAAACCCATGCCTGTAAGTTTACCATTCAGTTCAGGGATGACCTTGCCCATGGCCTTGGCAGCGCCAGTAGATGCAGGGGTGATGTTCTGGGCAACTCCACAGCCATCATGCCACAGCTTTCCAGAGGGACCATCCACAGTCTTCTGGGTAGCAGTGATGGCATGGACTGTGGTCATAAGTCCCTCTACAATGCCAACGTTGTCACGGATTACCTTGGCCAGGGGAGCCAAGCAGTTGGTGGTGCAGGAGGCATTGCTGACAACCTTGAGAGAGTTGTCAGACTTTTCATGGTTCACGCCCATCACAAACATGGGGGAATTGGCAGAAGGAAAAGAGATGATTACCCATTCAGCACCATCCTTTAAGTGAGCCCCAGCTTTCTCCAATGTTGTGAAGACACCAGTAGAATCCACAATATACTCAGGACCAGCGTCACCCCACTTGAAGTTGGAGGTATCTCGCTCCTGGAAGATAGTAATGGTTTCCCCATTGATGACCAGCTTCTCATTCTCAGTCTTGACAGTGTCGTTGAACTTGCTATGGGTGGAATCATATTGGAACATACAGACCATGAAGTTGAGGTCAATGAAGGGGTCATTGATAGCAACAACATCCACTTTGTTAGAGTTAAAAGCAGCCCTGGTGACCAGGTGCCTGATGTGGCCAAATCCGTTTATTCTGACCTTCATCATCGTGTCTCAGGGATTTGGCTGAGGCTGCACGAGAGAAGAGAGGGCAATCAAGGAGGAGCAGAGAGCCAAGGGCTTCCTTCTTTGAACTTGTTGTTGTTGTTAAGTGCCATCCAGTTGTAGACGACTCATAGCAACTCTATGAACGAAAGACCTGAACAATTGTATAACTTTCATCGTTTCTCCAAGTTCATAGTGTTTCCAGAGGCAAGTTATTTTGGAAATCCTTATATATTAATCAGAAAATCTCCTGTTCTACTTTCCTCAGAGGTTTTGAATGAGAAGTGAACCAGATGCTGTTAGAGGACTTGGCCAGTTGTAAAGTGGGAGGTTGATGGCACCAACTTACAGGGCCCCAGGGTCTGTGGGGTGGCAGGACCATGCTTTCATCTCAGCAGTCTTGATATTCTTAGAGTCTGGATTAGAAAGGGGCTGGCCTCTGGAGTAGTAAGTAGGAGGAGGGATTTCTCAAGCACAGCACCTTCCCTTTGTTCGCCTCAGCTGCCAGACATGAGTCTGGTGTTATGAAAGTGTCACCTAAAAAAAAAAAGAAAGAAAGAAAGTGTCGCCTTAGCCTATACCTGATGCTACTACTAACTCTCAAGGAAGGGTAAAATGATGAAGATCTTTAGTCTACATAGGAGAGTTAGAGAGAGAGACTCTGAGAGAAGGTATAAGAGCCAGGGACCAATCAAGAAAGGAATTATTAGAGAAAGTGGAAGAAACAGGGAAAGATGTGAAGAAAAAGAAATAGTGTGAGAAATACAGGAAGTCACAATAAAACAGAACAAGAAGACAAAGAAACTGAGATAATTAGGAGAGATTAATACAGTTGATTAAGCACTTGGCTATTGACTGAAAAATTTATGGTTCAAATCATAAACTCCATAGGATAAAAGATCTGGTAGTTTTCTACCATAAAGATTATAGCCAAAGAAACCCCATGGAGTAGTTCTACACTGTTCTAAAGGGCAACTATAACTTTCAATCAACTCAATAGCACACAAAAACAATAAATAAATGCATTGGGTGGGGGGGAGAGAGTGCGAGCATGAGTGAGGGAGAGAGAGAGAGAGAGAGAGAGAGAGAGAGAGAGAGAGAGAGAGAGAGAGAGAGAGAGAGAGAGAGAGAGAGAGAGAGAGAGAGAGAGAGAGAGACAAGGGAAGAGAAGAAGAGAATGGAAGTGTGAAAGGGTGATAGATACTGTGTGTGAGGAGGTAGACAAATTAAGAGTCAGTGAAAAAGATGGGGAAACTATCTGAGAGCTGGAGAGATGAGACAGTTGTTAGATACTGATCAAGACAATGAGTGTGAGTGCTGCCATAAACTAGAGGCACAAAACAGTTTTTCTTTTGCCTCCCTACTAGTATGTGGATTACAAGACTGAGTAAAGCAGTTCTGACACTGGGCTTAGCAGCACTGAGACGGAGTCACAACTTCTGCTCTTGGGTAGGGCAGGGGAAGACAGAGGTAGTAGGGAAAAGTCTGACTCCCTGGGCCAGGAGAAGCTTTTGATCTTGTTTTAGTAGCTCTCTGTTGCTTGAGTTCTTTTTATCCCCCCTTTTTTCTACTAATTTATTTACAAAATTTGAATACAAACTTGAACAAATTCTTTCAATTTCCCTCACCCCCCACGAAATTGTACAACCCAATGATTAATCACCCCTTCTTCCCCCTGAACATCCACATCCCTCTGCTTCCAGCCTCTCCCACGCCTCCTGGATCCTTATACTTATTCTACTATAGTGGTTTTATACAATATTCATCCTTGTGAGACTGAGTTAGTTCACTCAGCATAATGATCTCCAGTCCTTCCCAAGTTAGGGAATAATTTATAAAATCATTGCTTCTGCATGCTGCATAGTATTCCATTGTGTGAATGTACCATAATTTCTCAATCCATTTGTTTGTGGTTGGCCATTTGGGCTGTTTCGATGTTCTTGCGATGGTGAACATTGGTGTACAAATCTCAGGTTGTGCCTCAGTTCTCATATTCTCAGGGTATATTCCAAGTAGTAGAATAGCTGGGTCATATGGAATTTCTATGTTCAACTTTTTGAGGAAGCGCTAAACTGTCTTCTAGAATGGTTGCAACATTTGTTTACCATAGAGTCGAATCCACTTCATGCTTCAGAACGAAACTGAAATTGTGCTTGCAGAGGGGTCCTAAAAGTAAGATAAGAAGAGCAGGAAGTCTACCTGAGCAGAAAAATGATCCTGACTTGCATTTGATTCACTTAGTATTTATGCACCTGGAGTTGAGAACTTTTCCTCTGTGAACCTCTCTTTACAATGCATTTCTCTCTCTGTCTCTGTCTATCTGTCTCTTTATCTGTCTCTCTTTCTGTGTGTGTTGTGTGTATGTGTGTGTGTGTGTGTGTGTGTGTGTGTGTGCGTGCGCATGCACGCATGCACAGTCATAGTGTATTTTATTTATTAAATAATAACCTCTTCCAGATTTAATGTTCTAGGACGCATCTTAAAAAATCCAAGAGAAAATGGGACCGAGAAATCCACAGGCTTAGGATTCAGTTTCTAAGGATAATTCTCTACAGAGAAGGCTGAGGTTAAGTTCTCAATCTTTTAGGAAGAAACAGAGAAATACCTACAAGTAGGAGGGTGCATAAAAAATTTCTGAGCAAGTCCTTCATCCTGAGAAATAGGCAGAATCCCTGGCTTCTATGGGATGGAGAAGAGTTTAATCTGCCTGGAAGCAGAGGATTTACCAAAACAACTTGCTATGATTCTTACCAACCAGAAATGTTCAGAAGCCTGCCAGTCAGTTGTCAAATGAAGCTTGTCCTTCACAGCATAAACTTCCAGATACACAGCAAGCCATGCACTACCCACTCCTCTTGCCACTCATTCCAAAAGACTCTTAGAGCGTTTCTGGGTAGAGAGTTTGCTATCTCAATAGTTGTGCTGCTACCAGTTGTTACTGTGTACCATCGAGTTGGAACTGACCCATGGTTGACCCTCTGGTGGGTTTTCAGAGACAGTTAATCACATTGGAGGTGAGCGCCCATCCTCCCATGGGACAGCTGGTGGATTTGAAGCATGTGCCTTTGGGATTGCAGCACATCTTCTTTCCACTAGGCCATCAGAAACAGTAAATAATGCGACAACATGCCTGTGCAAAGTCTATGAACTTTGATAAATGCCGATAATTATAGAAAGTCTTTGGGCCTTTTATTCATAGGGTCACTATGAGTTCTACTCTACTCAAAGGCAATCAACAACAACAACAAATAAGGAGATGCAGTGCACTTAGAAAATCTGCAGTTAGGGTATCTCTCCAAATTATTGAGGAGTAATGATGTCAGTTGGAGGACTAAGGTACATCTATTTCAGGCCATAATCTTTCTGATTACTTGCTATGCATCTAAGAGCTAGACAATGAATAAGGAGGACAGAAAAAGAATTGATGCCTTTGAACTGTGGTGTTGGAAAAGAGCACTGAACATTCCATAGACAACCAAGAGAAAACATAAGTATGTCTTGAAGAAGGTGCAGCCAGAGTGTTCTTTGGAGGCAAGAATGATTTGATTCACATAATTTGTGCATGTTACTAGGATGAGCTATTCCTTGGAGATGGACATGAGACTAGAAAGGATGGAGGAGGAAGACCTTCAACCAGGTGGCTTGATAGGGTGATTGCCTCAATGAGCTTTAGTGTATCATTAAGTGTAAGGGTGGCACAGGATAGAACAGGGTTCAGATCTTTTGTTCATAGGGTCCCTATGAGTCGTACTCAATTTGATGGAGCCTAACAACAACAACAACAACAACAACTTACTAGTTATCCTTCTATTTTTACAATAACAGTTTTATGCAGTATTTGTCCTCATGCGTATGAGGAAGAGCATAATGCTCTCTAACTTCTTCCAAGTAATATAGTACTTTTTGAAATTGTTGCTCCTAAATGCTCCTACTATTCCATTGTGTAAATGCACCACAATTTCTTGATCCATTTAGTTCTTGATGGATATTTGGGCTGTATCCATTTTCTTGTTATTGTGAATAGCTCTGTGATGAACATCAGTGTATAAATCTCCATTTGTGTCTCAGTTTTGTTTTCCTTGGGGTCTATTCCAAGCAGTAGCATCAATGTGTCATACAGAATTTTTATGTTCAGCTTTTTGAGGAAACGCCAAAGTGCCTTCCAGAGTAGTTGTACCATTTTATAATCCCACCACTAATGCATGAGAGTTTCAATAAATCCAACATTTATTGCTTGTTGTCCTATTAAACTTTGTCATTGCTTCTGGCTTGAGATGGTACCTCATTGTGGTTTGGATTTCCATCTCTCTTATTGCCAGTGATATTGAGCATTTCTTCATGGGACTTCTGGCCATCTGAATGTCTTCCTTTGTGAGAAGTCCACATCTTTTGCCCACTTTGTAATTGGGTTATCAGTCTTTTCCTTGTGGAGGCCCTGTAATATTCTGTAAATATTTGTTATGAGACCCTTGTCTGAGATGTTATTGTGAAATTTTTTTCCCACTTGGCAGGTTTTCTTTTCACCATATTGGAAAAAGATTGTTGGTGTTTTTTGGTGTGGTATTTTTTTTTTAAATCATGAATCATCATATTTTTAATTTTTATTTTATATTGGCTTGAATAGATACTGAAGAGCTGAACAGAAGATTCCAAAAGGCAGCTCGGAATGACAAAGCAAAATACTATAATGAAATGTG
>NW_006400105.1:62022-63557 GCF_000299155.1 Elephantulus edwardii | reverse complement strand
GGAGGGACAGCGCAGGAGGGGAAGACCCTCTACGAGATGGATTGATTCGGTGACTGGGGTAATCAGGATGGGTGTGTCAGAGGCGGTGTGGTTGGCGCAGGATAGAGCAGGGTTTAGGGCTGTTGTGCATAGCATCGCTATGAGTCGCAAACGACTCGACGGCACATAACAACACCAACAACATTGGCTTGAATACAAAACTCATATGCATTGTGTCTCACACTTTCCTTTATTCACATTTTATTTTATACAATCATTCCCATACATTGTATTTTATAAATTTAATCACCATTGAACTGTAGCTACCATTACCCTATCTTTTCAGGTGCCAACCAAATCCTTTCAATTTCCTTTATCTTCTTCAATCCACCGATCTGTGTAGCCCTGTGATTCCACCCCCCCAACCCATCCTTACACCTTTGTTCCCATCCCCTCCCCGCTTGGACCCCCATACACATTTTGCCAGTTATCTATTTTTACATTAAAGATGTTGTGCAGTATTTGCTCTTATGAGACTGATTTCACTTGGCATAATGCTCTCCAGTCTCTTCCAAGTTATGTAGTATTTTTCAAAATTGCTGCTTGTTGTGCTGCATAGTATTCAATCATGTGAATGTATCACAATTTCTCAATCCATTAGATTTTATGGTTGGATATTTTGTTGCAATGTCCTTGCGATTGTGAATAATGCTACTATGAATATTGGTGTAAAAATATCTGTTTGTGTCTCACTTCTCATTTCCTTGGGTTATATTCCTAGCAATAGAATAGCTGTGTTATGTGGGATTTCTATATTTAGCTTTTTTTAGGAAATGTCAAACTACCTTCCAGAGTGGTTGTATCATTTTACAATTCAGTAAATATTGTATGAGAGTTTCAACCTCTCTACATCATCTCCAACATTTATTTCTTGCTGTCCTGTTGAACTTTGTCAATGCTACTGGGTTAAGATGGTATTATATTGTGGTTTTGATTTGCATCTCTATTATTGTCAGTGATTTTGAGCATTTCTTCATGTGTCTGTTGATCATCCAAAAGTCTTTCTCTGTGAAAAGTCTTGCTATGCCTTTTTCCAATTCTGTAATTGGGCCATCAGTGTTACTCTAGTGGAGGCCCTGTAGTTTTGTGAACAGTTGTTTTGAGGCCCTTATCTGAGATAGTATTACCAGATGTTTCCTCCAAGTCAGTAGGTTTTCTACCACAAACATTCAAACTTAAGAAGGTTCCATTCATTAATTTTATCCTCTCCAGATAGTGCATTTCTGGCTGGATTGTTTTTTATACCATAGGCTAAACCTTCTAAACTTGGTCCCATTTTGTCTCATAATGTTTCTTGGGTTGAGGCTTTATGCCTAGGTTTCAGATCCACCATGAATTGGTTTTTGTGTATGCTGTGAAATGTACATCCAGTCAGCTTTCTGCAGTTGTTGTTATGTGCCGTCAAGTTGCTTGCGACTCATAGCGACCCTATGTACAACAGCCCTAAACCCTGCTCTATCCTGTGCCAATTGCACTGCCTATGACACACCCATCCC
>NW_006400105.1:59172-60763 GCF_000299155.1 Elephantulus edwardii | reverse complement strand
AGAATGATTAAGTTTTGCACAATCAATGACTTATTCATTGCAAATATGTTTTATAAGAAACATAAACGCAGGTTATACACATGGATTTCACATGATGGTATGCATAGGAATCAGATTGATTACATCTGTGGGAAAAACCACTGGAGAAGTTCAATAACAGCTGTGAAAACTAGGCCAGGAGCTGATTGTGGAACAGACCACCAACTACTCATATGCAAGTTCAAGCTGATACTGAGGAAAATGAAACCAAATCCATGGGAACAAAAATATGACTTTGAGTTCATCCCACCTGAATTTCAGAACCATCTCAGGAACAGGTTTGAGGCCTTGAACACGAATGAGCGAAGACCTAATGAGTTCTGGGAGGATGTCAAATGTATCATCCAGGAAGAGTGCAAACAGTTATTACAAAGACAGAAGAGGAAGAAAAGACCAAAATGGATGTCAGAAGAGACTGAAGATTGCATTGGAGCGTAGAGAAGCCAAAGCACAAGGAAGAATTCAAGATACTAAAGAGCTGAACAGAAGATTCCAAAAGGCAGCACGGGATGAAAAACAAAATATTATAGTGAAATGTGCAAGGAGCTGGAGTAGGAAAATCAAAAGGGCTGAACTCGTTCAGTATTTCTTAAGCTCAAGGAATTGAAGAACAAATTCAAACCTCGAGTTTCTATAATGAAGAATGCTTTAGGCAGAATATTAAATGGTCCAAGAAGTACTAAAAGAAGGTGGAAAGAATATACTGAGTCATTCTATCTAAAGGAATTGGCAGACACAGAAGAATTTAATGAAATAACATATGAACAAGAGCCTATGGTGATGAAGGAATAAGTTCAAGCTGTTTTGAAGGAAATAGCAAAAAATAAGGCCCCAGGAATAGATGTTATACCAATTGACATATTTCAGCTAACAGATGCTGTTCTGGATGTGTTCACCACATTGTGCCAAGAAATCTGGAGAACAACCACTTGGCCAACTGATTAGAAGAGATCTATATTTGCTCCCATTCCAAAGAAGGGTGACCCAACAGCGTGTGGAACAAATTTTTCTGCAGTTAGCAGTACAATTTTGCCAGCTCCATTTGTTGAAGATATTGTTATTTCCTCTTTTGACAGGTTTTGTTTCCTTGTCAAATATCGGTTGACCACATATAGATGGGTTCATTTCTGAGTTCTCAATTCTATTCCACTGGTCTATATGTCTGTCATTGTACCGGTACCATCCTGTTTTGGTTATTACAGTTGGATAGTAGATTTTGAAATAAGATAGTGAATAAGATAGTGAAATAAGATAGCCATGCCTTCCACTTAATTTTTGTTTTTCAGAAGTGCTTTGCGTATTCAAGGTTTCTTTCCTTTCCAAATGAACTGGCCAATTGCCTTTTCTACCTCATTGAAAATTGAATTTGGAATCTGTATTGGAAATCTGCTGCCAGGGACCTATCAAGAGTACTGAAAAGCAACAATGTCAGTCAAGAGACTAAGGTGTCCATGCTCCAGGCCATGTTGTTGTTGTTGTTATGTGCCGTCGAGTCGCCTGCGACTCATAGCGACCCTATGTACAACAACCCTAAACTCCGCTCTGTCCTGTG
>NW_006400105.1:31585-33633 GCF_000299155.1 Elephantulus edwardii | reverse complement strand
GAACGAAAACCCAAAATTTCTGTAAATATTCATTAAAACTAATAAAATTTAATAATAATTTTGAAAAAGAATATTTTCAAATCTATCCTAAAAAAAAGAAAATATAGTTGATTTTTTTACTAACATGCAAGTTATATTACGTCCTAATTTTTTATGAATAGTATTAAACTTACTAAGACACTTAAGGATTTGTTGAAGATTTCAATATATAATCTGTATTAGCATGCCATGGTGAGATTTGTTGAAATTTATTCATTATATAAGAGAAATTTGTCATCTGGAACATGGATTTCTCCTATGGTAGAATGACGTTTTATTTTTGTCAATGTTTTTAAATACTTAGGGATTTTTAAAACAATAGACAAGAAAAGTAAAAAAAAAAGTAGAGACTATAAACATTGAACTAGAATGAGAAGCCCAAAGAGGGGTACGGGGGATCAATAAGTTAAAGATTTGAACAGAAGACTTCAAAGGACAACTTGTGAAGACAAAGTATTAGAACAAAATGTGCAAAGAGCTGGAGTTAAAAAAATCAAAAGGAAAGAACTCCCTCAGCATTTTTCAAGCTGAAGGAACTGAAGAAAAAAAATCCAGCATTGAGTTACAATACTTAAAGATATTATAGGCAACGTATTGAATGATATAGAAAGTATCAAAAGAAGATGGAAGTAATATACAGAATCATTGTGCCAAAAGAATTGGCTAACACATAAGCATTTCAGAAAGTTGGTCATGATTAAGAACCAATGGTAATAAAGGGGAGAGCTCAGCTGCTTTGAAGGAATAGGCAAAAAAATAAGACTCCAAAAATTGATGAAATACTAACTGACAAAATTCAACAAACAGATGCAGCTCTAGATGTGTACACCAGGTGATACCAAGAAATTTAGAGGACAGCTCTCTAGCAAAGTGACTGAAAGAGATCTGTCTTTATTCCCATTCCCAAAAAATGTGATCCAGCAGAATGTGTAAACTGTTGAACAATATCACATGAAAGTAAAATTTTGATGAAGATTATAAAAAAACCCACACACAACAAAATGACAAGAACAATACATTGACAGATAATTATCAGAAATGCAAGCTTGGTTTAGAAGAGTTTATGCCATTAGTGATATCATTGCTGATGTCAGATGGATCTTAGCTAAAAGCAGAGAGAATATTTGCCATTTAAAAAAAATATTTAAAGATTGCTTTATTTGAGTTATTTTCCCACCCCCATAACTCTATTTTTCACTTTTATCTGATAATAAGAAAACCACACTCAGTATTTGTTCTATAATTCTGTGATAATATATATTTCAATTTATATCTGTGTTGCTGTATTTCATCTCCTGTAAATAATTCTGCAATTAAATTTTTTGAGAGAAAAAAAAAGAATAATGTCTATTTGTGTTTTCTGGATTAGGAAAAAGCATTTGACTGTGTGGACCACGATAAATTTGGCTAACCTTGAGAAGGATGGTAAACCCTACAACACTTGATTGTGCTCATGGGAACTTATACCTAGATCAGAAGTTGTTGTCTGAACAGAGCATATTATCACTGCATGGTTCAAAATCAAGAAAGAAGTGTGTCAGACTTTTTCAATCTATATGCTGAAGAAATCATTCAGGAGTGTGGACTTTATGAAGAAGAATGTGGCATCAGGATTGGAGGAAGACTCCTCAGAAGCCTGCATTATGCAAATGATACAAACTTGCTCACTGAAACTGAAGAGACCTTGGAGAGCTTGCTGCAGCCTTCAATATGAATTGCATCTAAACATTAGGGGGGAAAAAAGATCCCTCCCATTAGACAGATAGGCCAATCAAGATAGATGGAGAAAAGTTTGAAGTTAATGATTTCATCTTGCTTGGATCCACGACCTAAACCCTTGACAACAGGAGTCAGGAAATCAACAGATGATTTGTTGTTGTTGTTCTTGTTGTTGTTGTTGTTGTTATGTGCCGTTGAGTCACTTGCGACTCATAGCGACCCTATGTACAACAGCCCTAAACTCCGCTCTGTCCTGTGCCAATCGCACCGTCTCTGACACTCCCATCCCA
>NW_006400105.1:19165-30340 GCF_000299155.1 Elephantulus edwardii | reverse complement strand
CTAAAGAGTAATGATGTCAGTCTAGAGACTAAGATGTGCCTAATCCAGGCCATGGTCTTCTCAGTTGCTTGTTGTGCATCTGAGAGCTGAACAATGACTAAGAATGAGAGACGAAGAATTGATGCCTTTGAGTTGTGATGCTCAAGATGAATTTTGAACATATCATAGACTTTGAAAAGAACAAACAGTTCTTTCCTAGAGAGAGTGAAACCATGTTGCTTCTTGGAGGCAAGATTTTTAAGCTCTGTGTCACATACTTTGGACATGTTTCCAGGAGGGACCAGTTTTGGGAGAAGGACATCATGCTTGGAAGGATAGAGGGTTAGTGCAGGAAAGAAAGACCTCCAGATAAGAAGGATTGACAGTGACTGTGACAATAGTGTCAGGTGTGTCAGAGATAGTGAGCTAGGGCAAAGTTTAAAGCCCTAGGATCGCTATGAGTTATAGTTGACTCAAGGGCACAAACAAAACCAATATCTCACTTGATTACAATCTGTTTGCTGTCAAGTTGGAACTGACTTGAAACTGACCTTCCATTGAGTTTCCAAGGCTATAAATGGCATGGAATATAATTGCACTTCGTTTTCCTGAGAAGTCACTGGTGGATTTGAACCACTAGAGAAGTACAGCTTTTGAATTATCAGCACAACTACCTATGGACTTTGCCAGAAGAATTCCTAAGACTCATTTTATTGGTGAGAAATTTAAGATGAGGCGAGTCTGGTGATCTCCTACAGTAACATGGTTAGAAAGAGGCACAGCTCAGAATAAACTTCCACAGATCTGGTGTTAAGCCACCAGCTTATCTTGTTTTGGTTGTTTGTTTTGTTTTGCCATTTTCAGTGGGAGCAGAAGGGCTGATGATGATAAAAGTAGTAAATACTATAGAAAATTTGAAAACGCAGTAGTGTATTTCTTGTTGTGTACCATTGAGTCTCTTGTGACTCATAGTGACATCCCACCCTTTAGCACTGTGTAGAAGTCTTGGACAGCAGACTTACCAATGTAATTCTTCTTTTGATTTCCTCACTACTTGTGCCAAGAGTGTTGATTGTGGAGCTGAGCAAGCTCATTCCATTAATAGGAGGGACAGGGAATGAATATTTTGGTGTCTTCCTTTCTAGGTTGTTTTTTTTAACTTTGTGTGAGTGCACGCCCATATATTTATGCATGTGTGTGTGCACATGCTTATTCTATTTTTCATGCATATAATATCATCCTGGCCCTTCTGTCTTGTACCTATGTGTTAATGAACTGTAAGAATTTATCCATATCACTAAATATTTTTTCACTGGACTTATCCCTCAGTAGATACAGCAGATGTAAGGGAGAGAATATGTGTATTATAGGACCTGGAGTAATAATTGTTAAGAGTGTAAATTTGAGAGCAAAACAATCCTTCGTTTAAATTCAGAGTTTACCATTTTCAGTATGTATACACCTAAGTCAGTCAGTTCTTTTTTATTTCCCTTTCAGTAAAATGAGACTAATAGAATGTATTTAATTACTTTTTTGTTTCTTCTCACTAAATAACACATGCCAAACCTGTCCTATAGTGAACATCAGCTATTGTGGAAATATCAAGAGGCCTGAAAAAATGCTTTTCCTCTTTCCCTGGACTATTTATTTAGCTACTTTCTTTATCTGTGCTGAGGATATTTTTCTGGAAGTCTCATCAGCTCTTATTTTCTTGAAACATCTTTAATGAACAGAGAGTTAGCTGTGAAGGATCTAGGAACTTATTTGATCATGTTTTTGTAATCCCTCATCTTTTCTTTCAGCATTCTCTTTCTCCCTGGAGTGGAAAGCCTCATCTTAGTTTGGTTGGGCCTCTAGCTAGAGCAGAGTCAGCTGAGGCTGCACTGCTAATGGAGAACCCCACTGTAGACTTGAGTTGTATCCATCCACACTCTGGAGGATGTAAGCATTTGGTTTTGGCACTTGTTGAGAGAGTCACAGGGATGGAGAAGCCAGACACTGAGGGCTTGAATTACGCAAATTGAGGACATCTTGCCACAGGCACCAAATTTGACTATACAAAACACAAATAGCCTCTAATATGAGGTTCCTGCCATTTCTCCTCCCACGTTAGAGATAGTAAGATCAAGACTTAGGGGAACAGGCTTTCATATGCTCACACAGCTAGGGAATAAGAGTCTGTTTGGAAATGACAGTCACCTGCCAACTGAGTCACATAAGTTCTTGAGACTAGGAAGAGGAATTTGTCCATGGAAATGTCCTAAAAATATTAATCCCAACTTTTCCATTGTGTAAATAGATACCAGTTCTATTCTAAGTTCCTTGCAGATTGTGGGTTCAGCAGAACATAAGACTGCATGGGACCTAGGTTATATAGGAGGGTCAACTTCCCTGGAAGCCTCTAAGTTCATACAGCCATAGAGTGTTAGAGCTGACTGGAACCATGAGAGGGCATTCTAAGCCAATGATTTAAACACTTCTCTTAGCCACACAAACTGCATTGCTTTAAGTCTGAGTAGGAACTCAACCTCCCCATCTTCCTCCAGTAGTAGACCTAGACACACCGTTAAAGAACTCTGGAGGATCTCGGCACACAAATTTCAAATCATTGTATAATTCAGTCTTCCATCCTAGATAAGAAATGCATGCTCAGGTTCAGAAAAGGCAGACAAGTGTTTAGTTCAACTGGCACAAGAAGATAATGATTTACTTATTTGATAGTCCTTCCCAAGACATACATTACCCTTCAGTTAATCTCCCTTGATTTTTCCCCTTCTGCCAAAATTCAAGCTCCTTGGGGACTCTGGCATAGTCTCAGCTCAATGTGGGTTGTCTGAATCCTTGTGAACTAGGATATAGAAGAAATGTAAAATAGCTGGCAAAGCTATGACCCCTGGCCATCAGTGTCCAGGTGCTGTAAGAATTCTGTCCTCAGTGGAAACTTGGAACATCTTATCAGTAGTATGAGTTTCCTACAGGACTGAACTACTAGTTGTTAGGCCACAAGAAGTACTAGCAAAGAAAAGGTGAGTCCATGCAGTCCTTGTCTCTGGGGCCCACAGCCCCTTCTGAAGTCCAGAAATTGCTAAGCATTAAAAATCAAAGCTGAAGGTATAAGATTCCATGACCCAGTCAAGAAAGTTCTTTACATTTATAATTCACATTTAGTCAGTGGCTATTTTTAGTAATTTCTTCTTGGAGCCCAATAGTGGCTGGATCTCTCTATATGGAAAATAGTAGTGGGAAAGAATGCAAGGCTCATTAAATGAGCAAATACCACTTGGCGAACATTAAACTACAGGCTTCTCATATTTTTATTTTACAAATGAATAAACCAAAACTCTAAACAGTTATATGACTCCCAGAAAACCACACAGCAAACCTGAAGCTAAGCAGAGACTGAAGCTTAGGTCTGTCTACTCCTAGACCTGATTACTCTTTTCATTGTTTCCATGAGTCTCTCTGAAAGATTTAGAAAGAGTCTGAAGATAGGGTGAGGTAAAAAAGAGAGATCTAAGAGGTTGGGAACACTTGTTTGAGGACCTTGGAACAACAGGTTGCACCTGAAACCTTCCTCCTTTTTCCTTCCAAGCACTCAGGTCTAGAAAGCTATATGAAGGAAGGGGACTACTAGGAGAAGCAGGTAAGGACTAGGGGAGCAGGAAAAGCAGCTTTGGAGGATTCAGAAAGATGCCCCAGCACCAGGAACTTCCTATTTGGTCCTCTACTGGGATAAGACAAATCCAGAGAACTTTGGGAAATAGAAAGAAATCCATTAGCAGATATTTAAGTCCTAGACCAATTAACAATTTATACTTAGCTCAAATAACAGGCAGCTTAGGTTTATTACTGGATTTACCTAAAATGTCACCCTGTTCCACTCCTTCGTCCCTTATAGATGATATCCTTAGGTCTACTTAGCCTACCTTGTCCTAGATTCTTCCTTTAATTTCTGCTGCCCAGGCCATTTTCAGGAGATTGTAATGGTGGGCAAAGAGATTTAATAGCACTTTATTTTAAAATTTTTTATATTAGTCTATTCTTAAGGTAAAATATTTTAAATTATTTTTTAAATTTTATATTGATTCTGGGGTCTTTTTTATTGTGTGCTATTGTTCTTTTTTGCCCTTCAAAGGTGGGTAGGCGGCCCTGACCCTTAGAGTAAGGGTAAGTAAGGGTGAGGTGGATGGAGCCTGAGGAACCTACTCCAGGCACTCGCTTAAAATCCTGTAGGGACTGAGGGCATGTGGCTCTAGAGCCAACTTTAAATGTTTTTAGTGAGACATTTTTCTACGTCATGTAAGGGTGAACACCAGGGATACGTCCTGTCTCAATACCTTTTCAACATGTATGCAGAGCAGATTATCTGGGAGGCTGGGCTCTATGAGGAGAAGTGTGGCATCAGGATTGGTGGAAGATCTATTAACAATCTGCATTATGCAGATGACACAACCCTGCTTGCTGAAACTGAAGAGGACCTCATGCACTTGCTGCAAAGGGTCAAGGACTGCAGCCTTCAGTATTGACTGAGGTTCAATGTCAAGAAGACAAAGATTCTCACCACTGGACCAATTGGCAGCATCAGGATGGATGACGAAGAGATTGAGATTGTTCACAGCTTCAGTTTGCTCGGCTCCACAGTCAACACTCTTGGCACTAGCAGCCAGGAAATCAAAAAGCGTATCGCTATAGGAAAGTCTGATGTTAGGGACCTCTCTAAAGTACTCAAGAGCAACGGTGTCTCTCTGGAGACTAGGGTGCGCCTGATACAGGCCATGGTCTTTGCAATCACTTATTATGCATCAGAGAGTTGGACAATGACTAGGGAGGACAGAAGGAGAATGGTTGCCTTTGAGCTGTGGTGCTGGAGAAGAGTATTGAATGTACCATGGACTGCCAAGAAAACAAAAAAATTCATCCTGGAGAGGATTAAACCAAGCAACTCCTTGGAGGCAAGGATCCTGGGGCTTCGTCTGACATACTTTGGACATGTTGCCAGGAGGGACGGGTCCTTGGAGAAGGACATCATGCTTGGGAGGGTGGAGGGACAGCACAGGAGGGGAAGACCCTCTATGAGATGGATTGATTTGGTGACTGGGGTAATCAGGATGAGTGTGTCAGACTCAGTGCGGTTGGCACAGGATAGAGCAGGGTTTAGGGCTGTTGTGCATAGGGTCGCTATGAGTCGCAAATGACTCGACGGCACACAACAACAACAACAACCCTGCTATGTCCACTTGCTGTGCAGAGGTAACTCGTGGTTGCTGTGAATCCGAACACTGTGATACTGATGAGTCAAATGGGAGAATGGTTACGTATGATTAACAGTGTTTGGTGGAGCTCCCCGATTAAATCAAGCGCAGAAGCAGGAGTGGCATACACTTCCGTAAATATCTTGCCTCTGGAAACCCTATGAACCTGGAGAAAGAAGGAAAGTCACACAGGTGTCCAGGACTTTCATTCATAGGGTTGCTGTGAGTTGCATATGTCTAGATGGCACTTAACAACAACAACAACAATAGGAGAGAGAGTGTGAGAGAGAGAGTGAGAGAGAAAGAGAGAGAGAGAGAACAAGAGAACAGTTTGCCCAGTGGACAGAAAGTCATGCTCCCAAGCCAAAAGTGGGTGACTCTATCCTTAGCCTTCAGGCCTGCCTTTAATTGTCTTTGGTGAAACATTCTTCTAGGTCGTGTAACCATGGTATGTTCACTTGCTATACAGAGGTAACTTGTTGTTGCTGTGAAGCCGAACACTGTGACACTGGTGAGTCAAATGCGAGAATAGTTACCTATGGTAGAGAGTGTTTGGTGGAGTTCCCCAATTTAAACAAGTCAAGAAGCAAGAGTGTCATTCACTTCTATAGTAGCTTGCCTCTGGAAACCCTATGACCCTGGAGAAAGGAAGAAAGTCTCACTGGTGTCCAGGACTTTTGTTCATAGGTCGCCTATGACTGGATGGCACTTAGCAGCAACAGCATAGAGAGAGAGAGAACAGTTGGCCTAGTGGACAGATACCAAGCAAAACTTGGTTGACTCTACTACAAGGCCCAAAGACCTGTTTTTAATTGTTTTTGTGAAACATTCATCTAGGTCATGTAACCCTGCTATGTCTACTTGCTGTACTGAGGTATGTTGTGGTCACTGTGTAGCCAAACACTGTAACACTGATGAGTCAAATGCGAGAATGGTTAACCATAGTGGTCAGTGTTTGGTTTAGATTAAAAGAAGCTCAGAAGCAGGAGTGGTGTCCACTTCCATAATAGCTTGCCTCTGGAAATCCTATGAACCTGGAGAAAGGATGAAATTCACACAAGTGATGACTCAATGGCACTTAATAACAACGTAGAGAGAGAGAGAGAGAACTGTTGGCCTAGCAGACAGAAAGTCATGTTCCCAAGCAAAAGGTGGATGACTCTACTCCATGGCCCTTGGGACTGACTTTAATTGTTTTTGGTAAAACGTTCTTCCAGGTCCAGGATCCCTGGTATGTCCACTTGCTGTACAGAGGTAAGTCGTGGTTGCTGTGAAGCCAAACACTGTGACACTTATGAGTAAAATGCGAGAATGGTTACACATGGTGGACAGTGTTTGGTGGAGCCCACCGATTAGAACAAGCTCAGAAGCAAGAGTGGCATCCACTTCCATAATAGCTTGCCTCTGGAAACCCTATGAACCTGGAGAAAGGACGAATGTCACACAGGTATCCAGGACTTTCGTTTATAGGATCATTATGAGTCACCTATTTCTCAATGGCCCTAAACAACAAAAACACCACAGAGAGAGAACATTTGGCCTAGCTGACAGAAAGCCATGCTCCCAAGCCAAAGGTGGGTGACTCTACTTACACAGCACTGAAGTCTGCCTTTAATTGTTTTTTGGTGAAACATTCTTCTAGGTCATGTAACACTGGTATGTCCACTTGCTGTGCAAAGGTAACTCGTGGTTGCTGTGAAGCTGAACACTGTGGCACTGATGAGTCAAAGGAGAGAATGGTTACCCATGTTGGACAGTGTTTGGTGGAGCTCTCCAATTAAAACAAGCTCAGTAGCAGGAGTGGCATCCACTTCAATAATAGTTTGTCTCTGGAAAGCTCATAAACCTGGAGAAAGGACGAAAGTCACACAGATGTCCAGGACTTTCGTTCATAGGGTTGCTATGAGTCACCTACGACTCGACGGCACTTAACAACAACAACACAACAACAGGAGAGAGAGAGAGAGAGAGAGAGAGAGAGAGAGAGAAAGAGAGAAGAGAGAGGAGAAAACAGCTGACCTAGCAGAATGAAAGTCATGCTTCCAAGCCAAAGGTGGGTGACTCTACTCTGCGGCCCTCAGGTCTGCCTTTAATTGTTTTGTGGAAACATTTTTCTAGGTCGTGTAGCACTGCTATGTCCCCTTGTTGTATAGAGGTAACTCATGGTTGCTGTGAAGCCGAACACTGTGACACTGATGAGTCAAATTCAAGAATGGTTACCCATGATGGACAGTGCGTGGTGGAGCTCCCCAATTAAAACAAGCTCAACAGCAAGAGTGGCATCCACTTCCATAATAGATTGCCTCTGGAAATCCTATGAACCTGGAGAAATGATGAAAATCACACAGGTGTCCAGGACTTTCGTTCATAGGGTAACCTACGTTTGGACAGCACTTAATAACAACATACTGATTTACTTACAAAGTTCATATACTTTGGTTTTTCATACTAGATCTTTCCCCTTTCCTTTAATAACATAATAATAACAAACATAATAACAAATATGTGGCACCTTCTGTGGAGAAGTTTTTGTGAACTGCACATGTAGCCTATGTCATTTTCATTTCATCTCCCTTCCCACAAACCATATTATGTTTTCTTTCCAGTCAAAGAATTCACAGCCTAGTGAGTGGAACTTATCCTTGATATCTATCCTTCATTAATCCAACTGAACACTTTACTCTTGCCTTCCTGCAAATGGAGACGAAGCCCTTTTTGAACGTCAAAATTGGTAAAGTTCAAAGAGGAAACAGGCTTGTTGTTTGGAAAGTAAACCAAATACCCTTTTTCTATATACTTCTCATTGTACCCTCAGCTTCTATCTTTAGCTGTTGGCCTAGGAGACCTGTTTGATTTCTAAGCTTCTCTGGAGCAAATACAGGTGGGGCATGGATAGAGAGGTGGAGGTGACAGGACTTGTGAACCCCACATCTTGTGTGGTTTCTGGGGAGAAAAAGCCTTTCAGACCCTGACTTTCCACATATACAGAGTTAGTTGAGAACATCCTCAACTTGCACTGGATGGAAAATACGGGAAATTAAGTGAATGTTCCCTTTTCTTCAGTTCTGAATATTACCCTCCTGACCTTGTTTAGGTTTCTAATTCTCCAGGACAGAAGATTTCAGTTGTCGTTGTTAGGTGCCATTTAGTGGTCTACCACTTGTAGCAAATCCATCATAACAGATCTGAATTGTGCCCAATCCTGCACCATCATCACAAACTTCTTCATGCTCAAGTTTCTTGCAAATACTATGTGAATCCATCTCATCTGAGGGTTTTTATCTCTTGTTGAATTTTTATTTTTCACAGTAAAATGTCTTTTCCAAGAACTTGTCCTTCCTGACAACATGGTCAAAGTATGTTCTTACCTCTAAAGAGGACTCTGGTTCCTTTCTTCCAAAACAGATTTGTTTGTTCTTTTAGTAGTCCATGGAATATTCAATATTATATACCAACACCACAATTCAAAAACGTCAGTTCTTCAGTATTCTTTATTCACTGTCAAATTTTCAGATGGACAACAAGTAATTGAAAAAACTATAGCTTACATCCATGACACCTTAGTCTTTAAATTGACATCATTGCTCTTTAGCAATTTGTAGACATCCTTGGCAGTAGATTTCCCCAATGCCACATGACTTTATTTATTCTTTTTTTACTGCTGCTAGTATGAGTGTTGTTTGTGGATCAATAAATGAAATAGTTGACATTTTCAATCTTTAAACCATCTGTCATGTTGCAGTCTATTGATCCAGTGGTGAGAATTTTTGTTTTCTTGATGTTGAGTTGTAATCCATATTTAAGGCTGTAGTCTTTGATCTTCTGCAGCAAGTGTTTCAAGTTCTCTTCACTTCCAACAAGGAAAAATGTATCGTATACGGGGCATAGGTTGTTGATGAATCTTCTTCAAAGCCTAATGCCACAGTTTTCTTCATAGGGTCAAGTTTCGAGAATTATTTATTGAGCAGATATGGAGAAAGGATATAACCTTGATACACACTTTTCCTGATTTTAAACCATGCAGTGTTCCCTTGTTCTGTTTAGAACTTGTTGTTGTTGTTAGGTGCCGTCGAGTCGTTTGTGACTCATAGCGACCCTATGCACAACAGCCCTAAACCCTGCTCTATCCTGCGCCAACAGCACCGCCTCTGACACACCCATCCCAATTACCCCAGTCACCGAATCAATCCATCTCATAGAGGGTCTTCCCCTCCTGCGTTGTCCCTCAACCCTCCCAAGCATGATGTCCCTCTCCAAGGACCCGTCCCTCCTGGCAACATGTCCAAAGTATGTCAGATGAAGCCCCGGGATCCTTGCCTCCAAGGAGTAGCTTGGTTTAATCCTCTCCAAGATTTATCTGTTTGTTTTCCTGGCAGTCCAGGGTACATTCAGTACCCTTCTCCAGCACCACAGCTCAAAAGCATCCACTCTCCTTCTGTCCTCTCTAGTCATTGTCCAACTCTCTGATAGTGATTGGAAATACCATGGCCGGTATCAGGCGGACCTTAGTCTCCAGAGAGACACTGTTGCTCCTGAGTACTTTAGAAAGGGTTGTTATCTGAGGTGACTTCCCTTGTACACCACTTTCAGGCTTCCTTTTGGCCCAGGAGCACACTTGTCACTTTCCCCAAGGACCTCTTCCCGCCGGTTTTCCCTGGGAACCTTTGAAGGACGCCTCTTCGTTGTTATCTGAGGTGGCCTCCCTTGTGCACCACCTTCAGGCTCCCCCTCCACACAGGAGCACGCTTGTCACTGTCCCCAAGGGCCTCTTCCCGCGGTTTTCCCTGAGTACCTCTGAAAGACGCCTCTTCGTTGTTTTCTGAGGTGACTTCCCTTGTTCACCACCTTCAGGCTTCCCTTCCGACCAGGAGCATGCGTGTCAGTGTCCCCAAGGGCCTCCTCCCGCCGGTTTCCCCTGGGTGCCTTTGAAAGACCCCTCTTCGTTGTTTTCTGAGGTGACATCCCTTGTGCACCACTTTCAGGATTCCCTTACGCCCAGGAGCACGTTTGTCACTGTCCCCAAGGGCCCCTTCCCGCTGGTTTTCCCTGGGTACCTTTGAAAGACGCCTCTTGGTTGTTATCTGAGGTGACTTCCCTTGTGCACCACTTTCAGGCTTCCCTTTCGCCCAGGAGCACGCGTGTCACTGTCCCCAAGGCCCTCTTCCCGCCGGTTTCCCCTGGGTACCTTTGAAAGATGCCTCTTCGTTGTTATCTGAGGTGACTTCCCTTGTGCACCACTTTCAGGCTTCCCTTCAGCCCAGGAGCATGCTCGTCACTGTCCCCAAGGGCCTCTTCCCGCCGGTTTTCCCTGGGTACCTTTGAAACATGCCTCTTCATTGTTATCTGAGGTGGCTTCCCTTGTGCACCACTTTCAGGCTTCCCTTCCGCCCGGGAGCACGCTTGTCACTGTCCCCAAGGGCCTCTTCCCGGCAGTTTTCCCTGGGTACCTTTGAAAGACGCCTCTTCGTTGTTTTCTGAGTTGATTTCCGTTTTGCATCACTTTCAGGGTTCCCTTCCACCCAGGAGCACGCTTGTCACTGTCCCCAAGGGCCTCTTCCCACCGGTTTTCCCTTGGTACCTTTGAAAGGCTCCTCTTCGTTGTTATCTGAGGTGACTTCCCTTGTGCACCACTTTCAGGCTTCCCCTCCGCCCAGGAGCAAGCTTGTCACTGTCCCCAAGGGCCTCTTCCCGGCAGTTTCCCCTGGGTACCTTTGAAAGACGCCTCTTCGTTGTTTTCTGAGTTGATTTCCGTTTTGCATCACTTTCAGGGTTCCCTTCCACCCAGGAGCACTCTCGTCACTGTCCACAAGGGCCTCTTCCGGCCGGTTTTCCCTGTGTACCTTTGAGAGTTTTCAGCATATCTTAAGCTCAAGGAACTGAAGAACAAATTCAAACCTCGAGTTGCTATAATCAAGGATGCTTTCGGCAGAACGTTAAATGATCC
>NW_006400105.1:11716-17694 GCF_000299155.1 Elephantulus edwardii | reverse complement strand
ATGAGGTGGATTGATTCAGTGACTGGGATAATTGGGATGGGAGTGTCAGAGACAGTGCGATTGGCACAGGACAGAGCGGAGTTTAGGGCTGTTGTACAGCAGGCGACTCGACGGCACATAACAACAACAACAACAACAACAACAACAACAACAACAACCTTTGAGAGATGCCTCTTTGTTGTTATCTTATGTGACTTAGAACTTAGTCTATGAAAAAGTTTTGCTTCATTTTATTTTTTGACCTTTTAATAAAGTATGTCTCACTCTTGCACATTTTTTTACTCCTTCCCTCACCACCAACCTATTTGACCATCTGACTTACTCCTGAGTCCTCACCCTCAGCCTCCTTGCTCTTTCCTTCCTTCTTTGTACATCCATATACATTTTACTGCCTATCCTTCTATTTTTACAGTAATTATCTCATTTGTTCTTATGTGCCTGAGTTAGTTCATTCAACATAATGCTCTCTAGCTTCTCCCATGTTATGTATTATTTTTTTCAAAATGGTTGCACCTGAGTCGTATTCTATCATGTGAATGTACCATAGTTTCTCAATCCAGTCATTTATTGATAGGTATTTCAGCTATTTCCATGTTGTTGCTATCGTGAATAATGCTGCCATGAACATCAGTGTAGAAATCTCTGTTTGTATTTCACGTCTGCTTTCCTTGCGATATATTCTTAGCAGTGATATAGTTGAATCATATGGAATATCTATGTTCAGATTTTTTAGGACATACCAAACTGCCTTCTAGAATGTTTGTATCATTTTACAATCCCACCAACAATATATAAGAGTTCCAGTTTTTCCACATCCTCTTTAATAGTTATTGCTTGCTACACGTTTAAACTTTGCCACTGTCACTAGGGTAAGATGGTATTACATTGTAGTTTTTATTTACATATCTCCTATTGCCAATGATTTTGAGTATTTCTTTATGTGTCTGTTGGCTATCTGAATGTCTTCTGTGAAAGGTTTTTCCTCATCTTTTGACCATTTTTTAACTGATTTATAAGACTTTTTGTTGTGGAAGCCTTGTAATAATCTGTAAATTTTCATTATGAGACCCTAGTCTTAGATGTCATTGCCAAATATTTTGTCTCAATCAGCTGGGTTTTTTCCCCCACTCTATCAGAAAAGTTTTTGATCCACACAAGGACTTAATCTTCAGAAGGTACGTTCCTGAGGATAACATCGATGTTATCCTGTCTTGGTTGTGCCTTTCCTGCTGTATTTTTCATCAGGCTAGGCCTTCTAAGTTTTGTCTATTATGATCTTTATGGTTTTGGGCTGTACACCCAGGTCTCTGTTCAAACTTGAGTTAATTTTGGGGCATGGTGTGAGATGTGGATCCTGTTTCAGCTTTCTGCAGGAAGCAGTCCAGTTTTGCCAGTACCGTTTGTTGAAGAGGTTGTCATTTCCTCATTTGATAGGCTTAATTTCCTTTTTGAATATCAGTTGGCCATAGATAGGTATGTCCATTCTGGGTTTTTAATGATGTTTTATTGGTCCATGTGTCTGTCATTGTACCAGTACCATCTGTGAAGTAGGTTTTCAGATCAGGGAGTGCTACGCCTACCACTTCAATTTTGTTTTTCAGAAGTGTTTTCTTATTCTAGGTTTCTTTCCTTTTCAAATGAACTTGCCTATTGCCCTTTCTATATCTTTGAAAAATTAATTTTGTAGCAGTATTTGAATTGCATTGCTTTTGAAAGATTGTAATTTTCACTATATTGAGTCTTCCTATCCATTAACAAGGAACATTCTTCCATTTAGTTAGACCTCTTATTGTTTCTTACAGCAGTGTTTTATAATTTTCTTTGTAAAGATCTTTTGTGCTGCTAGTTAGGTTTATTCCCAAGTACCTCACTTTGTGGTTGTATTGCTTTCTCAGTGTTCGTCTCTGGAGTTTCTTTGTTAGTGTAGAGGAATGCCATTGATTCTTGTATATTGATCTTATAGCCTACCACTCTACTGAATTGATCTACAAGGTCTAAGAGTTTTATGTTGAGTTTTTAGGGTTTCCTGTGTAAACTATCATTTCATCTGGGTATAGCAAGACTTTTACCACCTCTTTGTCAATCTGGATACCTCTTATTTCTTTCTCTTGTTGTATTACTCTAGCAAGTACTTTCAATAAAATATTAAACAGGAGTGGTGAAAGTGGTTATCCTCGTCTGGTTCCTGGTCTTGGGGGGATGCCTTTAGTTTTTTTTTCCTCCTTTGAGAATGATGTTGGCTTTTGGTTTTACATATATACATTTCACTATGTTGAGGAAATTCCCTTAAATTCCTGTCTCTTGTTGGATATTTTAATCAGAAAAAGATGCTGGAGTTTGTCAAAGGCCTTTTCTGTGTTAATTGATAGGATCATATGGTTCTTTTTCTTTGTTTTATTAATGTAATTAATTAGAACCATCCTTGAATACCCATTAGGAGTTCTACTTGGTTATGATGAATTATTTTTCTAATATACTGTTGGATTCTATTTGCTAAGATTTTGTTGATAATTTTGCATCTCTATTTATGAGAGCTATTGGTCTGAAGTTTTCTTTTTTGATAATGTCTTTACTTGGTTTTGGTATTAAGGTTATGCTTGCATCACAGAATGACTCCCAGAGTAGTGCTTCTTTTCCTATTTTTTTTAAATAATTTGAGTAGAATTAGTGATGTCTGGTAGAATTCAATTGTAAAGCCCTCCAGGCCAGGCCTTTTCTGTGGGGGATTCTTTTGATGATGTGCTCAATTTCTTATTTTGTGATGAATCTGTTCTAATGTTTTATGTTTGACCGTGTCAAACTGGGTAGGCTGTGAATTTCTAGGAATTTGTCCATTTCCTCTAGGTTTTCTAATTTACCAGAGTATAGTTTTTCACTTCTCTTTAAGGCATGGTCCTTCCAAACACCTGGTAAGTATCTGAGTATCTTCCAAACACCTGGTAAGTATCTAACAATGAATAAGGATGACTGATGCCTTTGAACAGTGGTATTGGAGAAGGCTGACAGATGCCGTTGAACAATGGTACTGGAGAAGAATAGTGAACATCTCATGGAGTGCAAAAAGAACATACAAATATGTCTTGGAGAGAGTGCAGCCAGTGTGTTCTTTGGAGGCAAAGATAATAAAGCTTCACCTCACATACTACGAGCATGTTGCTAGGAGGGGCCATTTCTTGGAGAGGAAAGTGATGCTCAGAAGTGGAGAGGGTCGGTGAAAGAGAAGAATACCCTCAACCAGGTAGACTGACACAGTGACTGCCACAATGGGCTCTGGTGTGTCAGGAAGTGTGAGGATGTCACAGGATAGGAAAATATTCAGATCTGTATTCATAAGGTCTCTATGAGTCATACTCTACTCGACAGCACTTAACAACAACAACATTGGTTTTAATAATAATCTATTATTATCAATTTAATTTCAGCCACCTCTGTTGTAATGTCACCTCTTTTATTTCTAAGTCATGTTATTAATGTCTTCTCTTTCTTTTCTTTTTTTCTTCTATTTTTTTATTAATTTTAATGAAAGTTTACAGAGACTTAGGGTTTCCAATCATTCATTGTTGCACTTTTCTCTCTGCCCACCCCTCCCGCCCAATTCACTCTTCTCCTTGAAAAGTAAAAGAAAAACTCTTTCATTGTTATACAATCTCTCCACCTTCCCCCAAGTCCACTCTACTGTGCAACATTCATTCTGGATTCCTGTCATGAAAATAATACCCAATCATATATTCCTTTTAAACAGTTCTCTTCCTCTTCTATTTCAATGCAGAGTACATCATTCCTTCCCTCCTTATCTGTCTTTCCTCAACCCCAATGTCAGTCCCGTTTTACAACAGTGGCCCTATGCAATATTTGTCTTTTTGTGACTGAGATATTTCACTCAGTATAACGTCCTCCAGGGTTAGCCATTTTGCATAATATTTCATTAGTTCCTTGTATTCCATTGCTGCATAGTATTCCATTGAATGAATATACCAGAGCTTCTCTATCCATTCGTTTGTTGATGGTCACTTGGGTTGTTTCCACCTCTTTGCTATTGTGAACAAAGCTGCAATAAACATGGGTGTGCATATATCTGCTTGGGTAGCGGTTATCATTTCTATAGGGTAAATTCCAGTAGTGGAATTCCTGGGTCAAATGGTATTTCTATTTGCAACTTTTTGAGAAAGTGCCATACAGCCTTCCATGGTAGTTGTACCATTATTTTTTTTTTACCATTTTAAACTCCCATCAACAGTGAAAAAGGGCTCCAGTTTCTCCAGAACCTCGCCAGCATTTGATGTTTGCTGTTCTGTTAAATTTTGCTATTCTTACTGGAGTAAGACGATATCTCATAATTGTTTTTATTTGCATCTCTCTTAGTGCTAGGGATTTTTAACATTTCTTCATGTGTTTGTTTGCCATCTGAATGTCTTCTTTAGTGAAGTGTCTGTTTATATCCTGTGCCCGTTTTTCAATTGGGTTATTTACCTTTATCTGTTGTGGTGCTGAAGTATTTTCTAAATCCTAGATATAAGTCCCTTGTTTGAAATGTAATCACCAAATATTTTTTCCCAATATGTGACTTCCATTTTTACCCTGTTGGGAGAAGTTTTTGAATGTGCATAGGGATTTTATTCTTAGAAGGTTCCATTCATCTATTTTATTATCTCCTGGTTATTTCTCCAGGATGTTTCAAAGACTATTTATGTTGCATATTAGGATTTTTTAGAGTTCTTCCAAGCTTTTTTTGAATGAAGTGTAGAGTCCTTGGTTTTAGTCCTAAGTTCATAATCCACTTTGAATTGGTTTTTGTGTATGTAGTGAGGTGTGGATCTTGGATGAGTTTTCTGCAAATAGTTTTCCAATTTTGCCAGCACCATTTATTAAAAAGGCTGTAATTTTCCCACTTAACTGATTTCATCTCCTTGTCAAAGATCAGTTGACCATAGGTAGATGGACTGATTTCTGGATTCTCAATTCAATTCCATTGATCTATGTGTCTATCATTTTACCAGTACCACAGTGTCTTGGCCACCAAGGCTGTGAAGTAGAATTTGAAATCAGGGAGTGAAATGCCTCCTACCTTGTTTCTCTTTTTAAGGAGTCCTTTGTTAACTTTGGGCCTCTTTCCATTCCAAATGAAATTGGAGATTGCCTTTTCCATCTCATTGAAGAATGGAATTTGCATTATACTAGGATTGCATTGAATGTGCAAATTGCCTTTGGTAGTATTTCCATTTTCACAATATTGAGTCTTCCTATCTATGAGCAAGGGATATTCTTCTACCTCTCCAGATCTCTTTTTGTTTCTTGTAATAATGTTTTGTAATTTTCTTTGAATAGGTTGTGTTTCTGGTAAAGTTTATTCTCAAGTATTTAATCTTGTGGTTAGCTATTGTGAAGGGTATTATTCTGTATTCTCTTTGTCACGGGAGAGAAATCCAATTGATTTTTGTATGTTGATCTTGTATCCTGCCAGTTTGCTGAGTTGGTCAACTATGTCCAGTAGTTTGCTTGCTGAATCTTTAGGGTTTTCTAAGTATACTATCGTATCATCTGCATATTGAGATAATTTTACCTCCTCTTTGCCAATTTGGATACCTCTTATTTCCTTCTCTTGCCTTTTTTGTTATTGTTAAGACTTCCAATACACTATTGTATAGGAGAGGTGATAGAGGGAATCCTTGCCTAGTTCCTTTTCTCAAGGAGAATGCCTTCAATCACTCTCCATTGAGAACAATGTTGGCTTTCAGGTTTGCATATATACTTCTAACTGTGTTGAAGAAATTCCCTCTAATCTTATTTTGTTGAGTGTCTTAATCAGGAAAGGTTGTTGGATTTTTTCAAAGGCCTTTTCTCCATCATTTGATAGAATCATGTGGCCCTTGTTCTTTGCTTCGTTAATGTGATGAATTACATTGATTGTTTTCCTTATGTTGAACCATCCTTGCATACCTGTTATGAATCCCACTTGGTCATGATAAATTCTTTTTTTA
>NW_006400105.1:1940-4751 GCF_000299155.1 Elephantulus edwardii | reverse complement strand
AGGGACTGGTCCTTGGAGAGGGACATCATGCTTGGTAGGGTGGAGGGACAGCACAGAAAGTGAAGGCCCCCTATGAGGTGGATTGATGCAGTGATTTGGGTAGTCGGGATGGGTGTACCGGAGATGGTGCGATTGACACGGGACAGAGCAGAGTTTAGGGCTCTTGTACATAGGGTCACTATGAATAGCAAGCAACTCGACGGCACATAACAACAACAACAGTACTCTTAGTTGACAGTTGTGCTCTTTGAGTGTGTGATATATGTCCTTCCACTCTCTTATTGCTTGCATGGTTTTTTTTGTTGTTGTTTTGTTTTGTATTTATAAATCGGCACTTAATCTTATCTGCTCTCCCTTACTCTTTGTTTCTCCCTTGCTGCTTTCAGGATCCTCTCCTTATCTTTGGTTATGGCAAATGTAACTATGATATGCCTTGATGTTTTGCATACTGGTTTCTTGTTTTCCCAGTACTGCTAATGCCTCGTTTGTTTTCTCTACATTGTTCTGGACTGTTTTTTTCAGATCCTCCTGGTTTTGAAAATATTCAATCATTGTTCTTTTAAATTCTGTGTCAGAAAGTTCCATCAGACTTTCTGGCTTCAGGAAATTGATTGAAACTGTGTCACCCTTTGGGAGGGACATCTTGCTTTGTGCTTGTGTATTGTGCATTACTGCTTGCTTTCTTCAAGACATTGATATGTTCTTGATCTGAAGACAATGCTCTAGAGATCAGTTGGGTATCTACCCCACGTGTGTTTTTCTCTGAACTTCTGCCAGGGAAATGGCAGTTTAGAGCCTGTGACAGCAGCCTTTTGTAGGTAAGACAGGTCAAGGTGATCCGGATTAAAGGCGGGTGATTAATCAGATGTGTAGGCAGAGTTGTGGAGCCAAATGGGGCAGGACATGTAGGGTGACAGGGCAATTATAAGGGCAGGTCAATCACTTGGGGGACCTTACTCTGACCTCAGTTGTCTGGGTGTGTTTAAAATTGGGGTCCCTATTCAAATTCCAGTTGTCTGTGTCCCACCCAGTGGTTTTCACTCAGTGGTCCCTATCCAGTGGCACTTATGCAGGTGCCCTTGTGCAGTGGCCCCTGCCCAAGCAGGGTCCTGGCTCCAAGGGGACCCAACAAGACAAAGTGAAATTCCCACCAACCCACTCGCCTCTGGTTGGTCTGCATTATCCACAAAATTTCAGTCAAATTACCACTGGCCCACTTGTTCCTGGGTAGCTGGCATGGCCGAGAGAGTTCAGCCAAATTCCCACCAGTGGGCTCACTGTTGGGTACTCTCCCAGACAGTTGGCAGTGCCCAAGAAAACCCAATTAGGGGCTCGCAAGCAGGGTGATGCAGAGGACTGGTGACTTGGCAGCTTAATATCTGGGAACAGACTGCAACCCCTAACTCCCAGCGCTGCCCAAGCCCTGCACCACCCATCCCTGCCACAGCACCGTGTCCAGGGACACCACCTCACCACCATTCCGTGCCCCCACACTTTTGGCACACCCTGGTGGCCTCCCCACAACCCTCCACCCCCTGGCGGTGCTCCAGGGCCACTAGAGACTCTTTCACGCAACACATCAACAGCTGTGGACAATACAATCCTGAGTCAGCACACAAAGGCACACCATGGAGACAACCATCATCTGAAGCCACCAATCAAGCTGCTGTGGGACTGATCTACCAGGAGAAAGGCTGGTAGGATCCTAATTAGGTTTTCTTCGGCAATGCCTATTGTCTTGGAGGGTTCCCAAGGTTGAGCCCACTGGTGGGAATTTGGCTGAGCTCTCTCAGCGCACGCCAACTGCCCAGGAAAGAGCAGGCCAGTGATAATTTGGCAGAACTTTTGTGGACACTGCAGACCAGCCAGAGGCGAGTGGGTTGGTGGAAACTTGACTTTGACTGGTTGAGTCCCCTTGACCCAGGAGCCTTCCTGGGCAGGGGCCACAGTGCAAGGGCAACTGCGTGAGCACCACTGGACAGGGGCCAGTGAATGAAAACCACTGGGTGGGAGATGGACAGCTAGAATTTGAATAGGGACCCCAGTTGTAAGCACACCCAGACAACTGGGGCCTGAGTGAGGTCCCCCAAGTGCTTGAACTGCCCTTGTGATTACCACAACCATGTGCATGCCCTTCCCTATTTAGCTCTACACATGTGGCTACAAATCTGGTTAATCAACCTGCATTTAATCCAGAGCACCTTGACCTATCTTACCTACCAGAGGCTGCTCTCACAGGCTCTGAACTGACATTTCCCTAGAGTCAGATGTTCAGAGAAAAGCACAAGTGGGATAGCTACCCAACTGATCTCTAGAGCATTATCTTCATCGAGAACATATCAATGTCTCGAAGAAAGCAAACTGTTCCACACAATACAGAAGCACAAAGCAAGATATCACCCCAAAAGGGTGACACAGTATCAATGGATTTCCTGAAGCCAGAAAGTCTGATGGAACTTTCTGACACAGAATTTATAAGAAAAATAATTGAATATTTTCAATGGATGAAAGACAAACTTGAAGAATTACAGCATACTACAAATCAAAAAACAGGAGGAACTAAAAAAAGAAAAAACACCACAAAACAAAACAAAACAACAGTCCAGAAAAATGTAGAGAAAACATATGAGGCATTAGTGGCACTGGAAAAACAAGAAACCACTATCCAAAGTATGAGGTCCAATGTTTCAGATGCTGTCAACATGATGGAGGGGCACATGAACAGAGTTGAAGAGACGGAACAAAGAACCAATGAAATAGAAGACAAAATTGTCACCATGGATTTGCTAGAGCAAAAAGCAGACTCAAAAA
>NW_006400105.1:0-1275 GCF_000299155.1 Elephantulus edwardii | reverse complement strand
GTCCTTCTTACAGAGATACCACAGAAAGCATCATGGACCAAAGTAACTAGCAACAACACCAAAAAGAATGCAACACAATGATAGCAATAAAACCTCGCCTCTCAATAATCACACTGAATGTAAATGGTTTAAATGCACCACTGAAGAGAAAAAGAGTAGCAGACTGGATAAAAACCCAAAATCCATCAATATGTTGTCTACAAGAGACACATCTGAAAAATGAAGTTAAAGACAGACTAAAAATAAAAGGGTGGGGGAAAATATACCAAGCAAACAGCAACCAGAAAAAAGCAGACGTAGCGATATTAATCTCCGATAAAGTAAATATCAATGTAAAAACCATCACAAAGGACAAGGAAGGTCACTACATAATGCTGAGAGGGTCAATAGTACAAGAGGACATAACAGTAATAAATATCTATGCACCAAATGAAAGACCTGGAAACTACATAAAACAAACATTAACAAAACTGAAAAAGGAAATAGTCAACACTATTATAATACTTGGAGACTTCAATACACTCCTCTCAAGAAAAGATAGAACAACCAGAAAGAAACTCAACAAAGATACTGAAGAATTAAACCATATAATAAACCAACTTGACCTCACAGATATTTACAGGCTAATACACCCCCCAAGAACACAGTATACCTTCTTCTCCAATGTGCGTGGAACATTCTCCAGAATAGATGACATTCTGGGACACAAGGCAAGCACAAATAAATTAAAAAACATAGAAATAATACAAACCATCTTGTCAGACCATTATGCAACAAAATTAGAAATTAATAATAGGACAAAAAAGGAGAGAAAAAAAAACCATGCATTTGGAAGCTGAACAACTCCTTGCTTGAACACGACTGGGTACTAGAGGAAAATAAAAAATGAAATTAAAAACTTTCTTGAAACAAATGACAATGAAAACACCACTTACCAAAACCTCTGGGAAGCAGCCAAAGCAGTAATTAGAGGTCAATTTACAGCAATAAGCAAACACATCAAAAGGCAAGAAAAATTAGCCATTGATTCTCTAACTCAACATTTTCAGCAAATTGAAAAGGAGCAGCAAGAAACCCCAACACACTCTAACAAAAGCGAAATTATAAAATTTTTTATTGTTCTTGTTGTTATGTGCGGTCTAGTCGCATGCGACTCATCGTGACCCTATGCACAACAGCCCTAAACCCTTCTCTATCTTGCGCCAACCGCACTGCCTCAGACACGACCATCCCAATTACCCCAGTCACCGAATCAATCCATCTCATAGAGGGTCT
>NW_006400104.1:1987659-1988049 GCF_000299155.1 Elephantulus edwardii | reverse complement strand
CAGGTGGGGCGCGAGCTGGGTTGGCAGGGAGCAATGCCATACCTGAAGTTGGGGGTCGTTGGTCAGAGCTGCAGGGGTGTGTCCCGATTCAAGTCCACTCCAACCCTCCACTGTGTCTGGCATGGCACCTTGGCCAATTCTAAGGTTCAGAGCTGGCAGGTGGGGCGTGAGCCAGGTCGGCAGGGAGCAATGCTATACCTGAAGTTGGGGGTCGTGGGTCAGAGCTGCAGGGGTGTGTCCCAATTCAAGTCCACTCCCATCATCCACTGTGTCTGCGCATGGCACCTTGGCCAGTCCCAAAAATCAGAGTTGGCAGGGGGGTGCAGGCCGTGTGGGGGGAGCAATGTGATACCTGAAGGTCGGGGTCTTGGGTTGGAGCTGCAGGGGTGT
>NW_006400104.1:1986414-1987087 GCF_000299155.1 Elephantulus edwardii | reverse complement strand
TTCTGCACATGGCACCTTGGCCAGGCCCAAATTTCACAGTTGAAGGGGGGGGGGCTCGAGCCCCGTCGGGGGGTAGCAGTGCGATACCTGAGGATGGGAGTCGTGGTTCAGAGCTGCAGGGGGGTGTCCCGATTCAAGTCCACTCCCACCATCCACTGTGTCTGGCACGGCACTTTGGCCAGTCCCAAAGTTCAGAGCTGGCGGGTGGGGGACGCGAGCCGGGTCGGGGAGTAGACATGCGATACCTGAAGATGAGGGTCATGGTTCAGAGCTGCAGGGGTGTGTCCCGATTCAAGTGCCCTCCCGCCGTCCACTCTGTCTGCACACGGCACCTGAGCCAGTCCCAACATTCAAAGCTGGCAGGTGCCGCACGAGACGGGTCGGGGGGAAGAAGGTGACAACTGAAGATGAGGGTAATGGTTCAGAGCTGCAGGGGTGTGTCCCGATTCAAGTCCACTCTCACCATCCACTGCATTTGCTCACGACACCTTGGCCAATCCCAAAGTTCAGAGCTGGCAGAGGGGGTGCGAACTGGGTTAGGGTGGAGCAATGCAGTACCTGAAGATGGGGGTCGTGGGTCAGAGCTGCAGGGGTGTGTCACGATTCATGTCCACTTCCACCATCCACTGCGTCTGCGCAGGGCACCTTGGCTATTCCCAAAGTTCAGAGCTGA
>NW_006400104.1:1984591-1985739 GCF_000299155.1 Elephantulus edwardii | reverse complement strand
GACACCTTGGCCAGTCCCAAAGTTCAGAGCTGGTGCCCGGGTGGGGGGCGCGGGAGCCGGGTCCGGGTGTGCAGTGTGATACCTGAAGATGGGGGATGGGGGTCATGGTTCAGAGCTGGAGGGGTGTGTAGCGATTCAAGTCCACTCCCACCTTTCACTGCCTCTGCGCACGGCACCTTGGCCGGTTCCAACGTTCAGAGTTGGTGGGTGTGGCACGAACCGGGTCGGGGGGGGTGGAGCAGTGTGGTACCTGAAGATGAGGGTCATGGTTCAGAGCTGCAGGGGTGTGTCCCTATTCAAGTCTATTCCCACCGTCCACTGCCTCTGCCCACAACATCTTGGCCAGTCCCAACGTTCAGAGCTGGCGGGTGGGAGGTGAGCCGTGTCGAGGGGGGGAGCAATGGGATACCTGAAGATGGCGGTCTTGGGTCAGAAGTGCAGGGGTGTGTCCCGATTCATGTCCACTCCCACCATGCACTGCGTCTGCGCAGGTCACCTTGGTTAGCCACAAAGAGCAGAACTGGTGGGTGGGGCGCGAGCCTGGTTGGGGGGGAGCCATGCAATACCTGAAGATGGGGGTCATGGTTCAGAGCTGCAGGGGTGTGTCCCGATTCAAGTCCACTCCCACTGTCCACTGCGTCTGCGCACGGCACCTTGTCCAGCCCCAAATTTCCAAACAGACGCGGGCGGTGGGGGGTGCGACCCGGGTCGGGGCAGAGCAATGCTATACCTAAAGATGGGGGTCATGGTTCAGAGTTGCAGGTGTGTGTCCCGATTCAAGTCCACTCCCACCGTCCACTGCATTTGCTCACGACACCTTGGTCAGTCCCAAAGTTCAGAGCCGGCGGGTGGGACGCGAGCCGTGTCGGAGGGGGAGCAATGGGATACCTGAAGATGGCGGTCTTGGGTTACAACTGCAGGGGTGTGTCCCGATTCAAGTCCACTCCCACCATCCACTGCATCTGCGCACGGCACCTTAGCCAGTCCCAACGTTCAGAGTTGGTGGGTGTGGCACGAACCAGGTCGGGAGGGAGAGTGTGTGATACCTGAAGATGAGGGTCATGGTTCAGAGCTGCAGGGGTGTGTCCCTACTCAAGTCCATTCCCACCGTCCACTGCCTCTGCCCACAACATCTTGGCCAGTCCCAA
>NW_006400104.1:1982844-1983261 GCF_000299155.1 Elephantulus edwardii | reverse complement strand
GGCACCTGGGCCAGTCCCAACATTCAAAGCTGGCAGGTGCGGCATGAGACGGGTCGGGGGAAAGAATGTGATAACTGAAGTTGAGGGTCATGGTTCAGAGCAGCAGGGGTGTGTCCCTAATCAAGTCCACTGCCACCGTTCTCTGCATCTGCGCATGGCACATTGGCCATTCCCAAAGTTAAGAACTGGCTGGGGGAAGGGCGCGAGCCATGTCAGAGGGGAACACAGCAATACCTGAAGATGGGGCTCATGGTTCAGGGCTGCAGATGTGTGTCCCGATTCAAGTCCACTCCCACCGTCCACTGTATCTGCGCATGGCACCTTGGCCAGTCCCAAAGTTAAGAGCTGGCTGGGGGGAGGTCACGAGCCGGGTCGGGGGGGGAACAAATCTATACCTGAAGATGATGGGGGTCATGG
>NW_006400104.1:1978991-1979963 GCF_000299155.1 Elephantulus edwardii | reverse complement strand
TGCAGGGGTGTGTCCCTATTCAAGTCCACTCCCACTGTCCACTGCGTCTGCACACGGCACCTTGTCCAGCCCCAAAGTTCCAAGCAGATGCGGGCGGTGGGGGGTGCGACCCGGGTCGGGGTGTAGCAAAGCTATACCTGAAGATGGGGGCCGTGGGTAAGATCTGCAGGTGTGTGTCCCAATTCAAGTCCACTCCCACCGTCCACTGCATTTGCTCACGACACCTTGGCCACTCCCAAAGTTCAGAGCTGGCAGAGGGGTTTCGAACTGGGTTGAGGGGGGAGCAATGCGATACCTGAAGATGGGGGTCGTGGGTCAGATCTGCATGGGTGTGTCCCGATTCAAGTCCACTTCCACCGTCCACTGCTTCTGCAAATTGCACTTTGGCCAGTCCCAAAGTTCAGAGTTCATGGGGGTGGGCGTGAGCCAGGTCGGGGGTGGAACAATGCGATACCTGAAAATGGGGGTCTTGGGTCAGAGCTGTAGGAGTGTGTCCCTATTCAGGTCCACTCCCACCATTCCCTGCGTCTCCGCACGGCACCTTGGCCATTCCCAAAGTTAAGAGCCGGCTGGGGGGAGGGCGCGAGCCACGTCGTGGGGGAGCAGTGCGATACCTGAAGGTGGTGGTCGTGGGTCAGAGCTGTAGGGGTGTGTCCCGATTCAAGTCCACTCCAACCGTCCACTGCGTCTGGCACGGCACCTTGGCCAGTTCCAAAGTTCAGAGCTGTCAGGTGGGGCGCGAGCCGGGTTGGCAGGGAGCAATGCGATACCTGAAGGTGGGGGTCGTGGGTCAGAGGTGCAGGTGTGTGTCCCGATTCAAGTCCACTCCCACCGTCCACTGCGTCTGCGCACAGCACCTTGGTCAGTCCCAAAGTTAAGAGCTGGAGGCGGGGAGGGCATGAGCCGGGTCGGGGGCGGGAACAATGCGATACTTAAGATGGGGGTCGTGGGTCAGAGCTGTAGGGGTGTGTC
>NW_006400104.1:1976586-1977406 GCF_000299155.1 Elephantulus edwardii | reverse complement strand
AGCTGCAGGGGTGTGTCCCGATTCAAGTCCACTCCCACCATCCACTGCTTCTGTGCACGGCACCTTGTCCAGTCCCAAAGTTCAGGGCTGGAGGGTGGGGGGGCGCGAGCTGGGTCGGGGGGGGTAGCAATGCGTTACTTGAAGGTGGGGTTCGTGGGTCAGAGTTTCAGGGGTGTGTCCCGATTCAAGTCCACTCCCACCGTTCACTGCATCTGCGCACGGCACCTTGGCCAGTCCCAAAGTTCAGAGCTGGCACGGGGGGGCGCGAGCTGGGTTGGGGGTATCAATGTGATACCTGAAGATGAGGGTCATGGGTCAGAAGTGCAGGGGTGTTCCCGATTCAAGTCCACTCCTACCGTCCACTGCGTCTTTGCATGGCACCTTGGCAATCCCAAAGTTCAGAGCTGGTGGATGGGACACTAGCCGGATCTGGGAGGGGGGAGCAAGCGATATCTGAAGATGGGAGTCGTGTGTCAGAGCTGCAGTCGTGTGTCCCGATTCAAGTTCACTCCCACCGTCCCCTGCGTCTGCGCATGGCACCTTGGCCAGTCCCAAAGTTCAGAGGTGGCGGGTGGGGCGTGAACTGGGTCGGGGAGGGTGCAATGCGATACCTGAAGATGGGGGTCGTGGGTCAGAGCTGCAGCGGTATGTCCTGATTCAAGTCCACTCCCACCGCCCACTGCATCTGTGCAGGACTCCTTGGCCAGTCCCAAAGTTCAGAGCTGGCGGAGGAGGTGCAAGCTGGGTTGGGGGGGAGCCCTGAAGATGGGGGTCGTTGGTCAGACCTGTAGGGTTGTGTCCTGATTCAAGTCCACTCCCA
>NW_006400104.1:1969319-1976441 GCF_000299155.1 Elephantulus edwardii | reverse complement strand
AGAGCAATGCGATACCTGAAGATGGGGGTCGTGGGTCAGAGCTGCAGGGGTGTGTCCCAAAAACTTATTTTTGCCCCTTCTGGAAGGTGGCATCTTCTGCACTGAAAATGCATGACATAATCAAGGTTTTTTTTTTTAATTAATCAATTTAATTTTGTTTTCTCATTTCAATGTCTTTTTTTATAATTAAGATCCACAGGGCAAAGATCAAATCACTGACTCTTGTTTTACATATTCAGTGCTCATAATCAGTCACCATGGAGCCTCAACAACTCATTGAGACCCCAGGTGTATCAAAGTAAACATAGGGTTTTTAATGTCTGATTTTCCAGAAGTAGATATCGTTGTTAGGTGCCATTGAGTCAAGTACGACTCATAGTGACTCAGTGAACAAATGATCTGACCCCTGCTCTATCCTGCACCATCCTCACACTTCCTGACACACACGAGCCCATTGCAGCAGTCATCATATCAATCCACCTGGGTGAAGGTCTTTCTCTCCTTTGCCAACTGTCTACCCTACCTAGCATCATGTCCTTCTCCAAAGAATGGCAGCCCCTAGCCACATGTCCAAAGTATGTGAGGCAAAGCTTCATCATTCTTGCTCCCGAAGAACACTGTGGTTTCACCCTCTCCAAGACATAGCTGTTCATTCTCTTGGCCATCCATGGGATGTTCAGTGCTCTTCTCCAACACCACAACTCAAAGGTATCAATCCTTTTTATGTCATCCTCATTCATTGTCCAGCTCTCAGATACATAGCTAGTAATTGGAAAGACTAAGGACTGAATAAGATGTTCCTTAGTCTTCAAACTGACATCACTACTTGTCAGTAATTTGTAAAGGACCCTAACTGCCGATTTTCCCATTGCAGTGTATCTCCTTATTTCCTGACTGCTTGTACCAAGGGTGTTAATTGTTGATCCTAGCTAGATGAAGCTGTTGACAGTTTCAATCTTCTCTCCATTCATCATTATGCTGCCTATATGCAAGTCTTTCTTCTGAGGTACCTCCAGATAAATTAAAAAACTCAAAACTCCAGTTAGGAGTAAATATATTAACTGTTTACTTAGCAACTCTTGTGATTTGTACTTATCAGAGGTATTTATTAAATATTTATAGACAATGAATGTTAGAACACTTCAGATGACTTAATCATGTAGGTTAGATTTGTATATGCCCGTTGAAGTGTTTTGTTAATATTTGAGTCTATAAATAGGAATATCTGAGTGTGTTTTCATCACAAAGTCATTTTTTTGAGTAAGACTTCCATAAATACTTGTTGAATTCATTAATTATCTGTGCTTTTTAGGTTTGGAGAATCTGTCCTATTTCCTAAAAAGAAAATATTTGATACACAGCCCAGAGATGACTTTTAATAACTACAAATGTTTTGTATTAGCAGTTTTTTAAATGCTACCAGCAGTTAGGGCGATAAAATGGGATTAAAGGACTGCAAGTGACTTTTCTCTAAAAATTATTCTCTGACATTTGTCTATTACTCATGTCTGGGAAGATTTTTAGATGCTCACAGCCCCGTGTAATGTGTTTAATCTCAAAATTTGTAGAATCTGTGTATCCACATTGATTATCCAGTTCATTTTAAATCTTTGATTTACCCTAACCCCCATTCCTAATTTTTTTTTTCTTCAGTGCATATTATTTTTGGAGAAAGTCAAAAGTTCATGCTAAGAATTAAAAACAAAACAACTATTTCCGAGAAATTGTTTGTGTTCAATCTACTACTCTCCACTCTCTTACACTTCATTCTTATTTGATACTATGTAGGATATTAATTGATTTTGGAAAATAGGCCTCAATCACAAAAGGACAATTAAGTTTCTAAATGTACTCATGTTCACTAGCCTTGGCTTGTGGTGGTAAAAACCAATGTAGAGCATTTTGAGAAGATATTAAACTATATGAGATATGTGAAACTATCTTTAACTAAAATTTGGTAAGAACCAGAAAACTATTTTACACTGAAGATAATAGTTATTATTCAAGGAATTACTGAACTATTTATAGTTGGAATTTAAAAAAAATATGTTTCATAAATATTGCATGAGACTTGATATTTTCCCATGTTACTTGCTCCTTTTTAAGGAAACAACAGTTGGATTCAGAGTAGTTTTGTTTAGTGACTAAAGGCAATTTCATTTGTGATTAAAATAAATTTCTCAAAACATGAGTTTTACTTGAGAGGAGATAAAATGTAGGCACATTTGTCACTTGCCTTTGACCATCAATTTGAGCTCTCCCACAAGTCCTATGGTCAAGTAGGGTTTCCCTCTCTTCCAGCTCAGCACTAGATTACCTGCTGTTTTCTTTTTAAATATCTTCTAAACCCATCAAGATTTCTCCCTCTTCAGTGCCAGTTGTCAACTCTAACCTCTCATTCCCTCTACTTCTAGCATGTACTTTTCCTCTTTAGACTTCCTCCTACCCTACTCAGATCCTCCCTTTCATGAAGCAGCCACAAAGATCGTTGGAAAATCACCATTGATAAGTCAGACCCAGGCTTAAAATCCTTCTCTTGGTTTACACGGTTGTGTATTATCAGGGCCAGTTCCCTCCTGAGTCTCATAGTATGTTGCTCGCCTCTTGCTCAGCATCTTCAACCCACATTGATCTCCATTTATGAGCTTGAACTTCCCAATGTTAACGTTTTTTGCCTTATCTTTTCTACTCGTCCATCCACCTAATGTCTAGAGCAAGCCTAATCAAATTCAAATATTAGCAAAATCTTACCTTTCTGAGGAAACTTACATAGCAGGCTAAGATCCACCTGACATTAGCAGTAATGTCTCATTTCATGAACTCCTCTGAATCCAGCTTAAATTTCTGCCAGCTTTCTGTGCAAATACTGCTTGAGTGATTTTTAATAATCTTTGACAAGATATTCCTTGTATGATATTAATGATGTTGTTCAATACTTTCTGTGTTCTTTTGGATTGCCTTTTTTTTTTTTTGAATGAGCATAAATAGAGAATTCTTCCAGTTTGTTGAGCATAGATAAGTGGGCATATCCAGGGCTTCATTTATTTGTTTAAGTACCTCACCTGGCTTTTCATCAGTTCCTGATGTTTTAGATTGTTGATTTTGTTTTGTTTTTTCTTTTCTTTTTTAGTGCAGCTTCCACTCCCACTTCCAGAACTGGTTCTTGGCAGATGCTACTTCCTGAGATGGTTTAATAATGACTGATAATTTTAATACAATGACTATATGTTTTTGTCCATAACTTTTGATACTTCTTGTGTAATTTTAATTTTTATATTGTTTTATTTACATTATTTTTTTCTGTCTATAAAGTGTGCTCTCTGCTCTTCTGATAATTTCTAGCAATTTTGTTTAGTATTCCAGGTTGCCCTGTTTATCTGATAGGAAATGGAGGTAGCTGAAGACAATTATCTCCTCAAACTTCATGTAATCTCAAGGAACATTAGATTTGGGAAGAAATTTTAACTATGCTGTGTCTTATACCATGTTTTATTTTATAGTTAAGGGCATCCAGTGACAGAGAGGTTATTTGATTTGCATCTAAGTCATAGGTGGTGAAATGATTTGCATCCTAAATCACAGGCATAGCACTGGACCTCTGGGTTCTTGGCATTCAGGATAATTTGTGGAAAGCATATGGTCAAAATGAGGTCAGTTCTTGAGAGAGCCTTCAAGACAAGAGAAGCTGACTTTTGTTACTATGGAAACTGAGGATATTTGAGATTTTTTTTGACAAGCTTACCTCCTACCTATGCTAGTAAGAAAAAGAGTCATTGAGCTTATCTTTATGGTGATTCAAAACACTTTAGCTAGATCTTGTCACATGCTTTATAAGTTCCTGATTGATTGTGTAGAATTAAGTTATTGGGCACAGAACCAACTAATGGAAACACATTGATGAAATCATTTTTGAGGGGCATTAAATGGAACTTAAAATAAAGCTGAAATGGCTTTATGGATTTTTCACACAAACTGTTTATGAACATTTATTGCCAGTAAATTATATTGTGTCAAAAGAGGGAATCAGTCACTATGGCTTTAATAAAAACTTTTTGAAATAATAAAATTGAGGGTAATTTATTACTCAAGACTGGATAGAGGAAGGGATGAGAGAATTCATCCTGAAGGATGGTTGTCCACTCAGCAACTTCTGGAAATGGGGGGAAATTGTGTGAAAATTAGCACCATGATAAAGCTTGGAAAGAAACCAACTTTCCAAAAATCCTTATTTTCTTATTTTATTGTACATGGAAATAGTTTTTGAAAGTGATTGGGGCTCTTGAAAGTATTAGTTGAGGGTATAAGAATTGACATTTGTTCACCTTTCATTTAAAAAATGCAGAAAATCCATTATCTATTGAGAGAGATGGTTTAAGTTAATGATCAAGGGCTTTCATTTGCAAGCTAAAATGAAGAATTTCAAATCCCAGACCTCCCTCTTAGCTGTGTGACCAAAAGAAAATTCCTTAACATTTCTGTTCTGATATTCACAAAATATACACTACTAGTCCCTATCCAGCAGAAGTGTTCTAACACTAGAGTGTTCACAGTTCTGAGTTCATGTGAAGTGCTTTTAAGCATGTATTAACAATACTGTAAAAAAAAGGGAGAAATAGTAGTAGTATATTCTCTCCCCTTAACCTTTCTCTCTATCTCTGACAAGTTGAAACCAACACATAGCTGATGCATAATTTGATTTCCAGGTCTATAGTTCATACTGGAGGAGATTATCATGGTAGCACTTCGGTAATTGTCAGTGATATTGCTATCTCCTTCATTCTCCCAAGAACTCTAGGAGTAGTTGTTAGGTACAAAAAGTTGAGTATGACTCATAGTGACACTATGTAGAGCAAATCTGAATCCTTCCCTATCCTTTGCTATCATCACTGACTATATCTTTTACTCTTGAGCCCATTACTGTGGTCACCATGTCAATGTATCTTCTTGGAGGCCTTCCACTCCTTTACTGCCTCTCCATATTTCCAAGCATGATACCCCTTTCCAAGGAATAGCCTTTCCTAGCAGCATGCCTAATGCATGAGACATGAATCTTTGTCATCCTTGCCTCCAAGAAGCACTCTGGGTGCACCTTCTAATAGATATACCTGTTTATTCTTTGGTAAATCTATTCAGTACTCTTCAGTGCTCTTCTCCAACATCAGAACTCCAAAGAATCAATTCTTTTTCTGTCATCTTTATTTATTATCCAGCTCTCAGATACATAGCAAGTGACTGAGAAAGCCATGGCTTGAATCAAATACACCTTAGTATTCAAACTGAACGTATTACTCTTCCATAGTTTGGAGAGGTTCCTGACAGTGACTTTGTCCAAAGCAATATGTCTCCTTATCTCCTGACTGCTGGTACCAGGGATGTTAATTGCAGATCCAAATAAGATGAAGTTTCTGACAGTTTCAATCTTTTCTCCATCCATGATGATGTTACCTATAGGTCCAGTGGTAAGAATCTTTGCTTTCTTGATCTTGAGATGTCATCCATATTGAAAGCTGCATACCTTGATCTTCTGCAACAAGTGCTTCAAGTCCTTCTCACTTTCAGCAAGCAAGGTTGTATCAAAGAATACAGCTTACAATATGGATACCATCTCAATATAAAAAAAAGCAAAATTCTAAACACTGCACCAATAGTTAACATCAAGATAGATGGAGTAAAGATTGAAACTGTCAAAGGTGTCACCTTATTTGAAACCATAATCAACACCCTTGGTACCAACAGTTAAGAGATAAGGAAACATTTTGCTTTGGGCAAGACTGTTCTCAGGGACCTCTCCCAAATGCTGAGAACAATGATGACATTTTGAGGACTAAAGTATGCCTGATTCACACTGATGATCAGATAGACAGTAACTCAGAGTGACCCTCAGAGCAACAGCTCTGGATCTTACTTTAGTCTGAGCCAACCTCAGTGTCTCTGATGCTTCAGATGCCATTGTCACTGTCACTGTGTAAATACATCTCATTCTGGGTCTTCCCCTCCTATGCTGACCATCCACCCTTTCAAGCATGATGTCCTTCTCTAAACACTGACTGTTCCTGACGATATGCCCAAAGTATGTGAGATGAAGCTTAAAATTCTTGCCTCTAAAGAAACAATTTGGTTCTCCCTCTTTCCAGGACACAGCTGTTTGTTTACTTGGCAGTCTCTTGTATGCTCAGTACTCCTCCAGCACCACAATTCTTCTTCTGTCATACTTAGTCATTGTCCAGCTTTAAGATGCATAGCAAGTAATTGAGAAGACCATGATTTGCATTAGGTACAACTTAGTTTCTAGACTACATAGTTGCTCTTTAACATTCTGGAGAGATCTTTGACAGCAGCTTTTCCCAGTGCAACTTGACTTCCTGACTGCTAGTACGAAGGGTGTTGATTGTGCATCTTAGCAAAGTGAAATTATTAACAACTTCAGTCTTTTATCCATCTGTGATGATGCTGGTGCATCCATTGGAATGTGGTAAGGATCTTTGCTTTGAGTTGCATATCTCTCACTGCTGGTGATTTTGATCATTGTGTTCATGTGTCTTTTGCCATCTGAATATCTTCTTCTGTAAAATGTCTTACCATGTCTCTTGCCCATTTTGTGATTGTGTTATCAGTCTTTTTATTCTGGAGGCCCTGTAGAATTCTGTAAACTTTTGTTATGAGACCCTTGTCTGAGAAGGTTTTGCTAAATGTCCATTCCCAGTCCGCAGGTGGTTTTCTTTTTTACCATTAAAAAAGGGTTTTGATGAGCACAGAGATTTAATCCTTAGAAGGTCCCATTCATCAATTTTATCCTCTTCAGATTGTGCATTTCTGCCTGTATTTGGCAATCTCTTTATACCATTGACTAGGCCTTCTAAGCTTGGTCCCAGTTTGTCTCTCATGAACTTTGTGGTTTTGGCCTTTACTTCCAGTTCTCTGATCTGTGTTGAATTTATTTTTGTATATGGTATGTGGATCCTGCTTCAGCTTTCTGCACGTAGCACCACCTTTTTTTGAAGAGGTTGTCATTTCCCCATTTGATAGGTTTTATTTCCTTATCAAGTATCACCACCACCAATCTTGACCCCACATTTCTCCTCATAGAGCCCAGCCTCCCGGATAATCTGTTCTGCATATAGG
>NW_006400104.1:1942929-1967179 GCF_000299155.1 Elephantulus edwardii | reverse complement strand
AACAACAACAACAACAACATGCCAGGAAGCTCTGGTGGCCTAGTAGTAAAAACCTGTGCTTCAATTTCAAAGGCACATGGTTTGAATCCATCAGGTGCTCTGCAGGAGATAGAAGGTCAGTCTCCTCCTGTACAATTTACTGCCTCTGAAAATCCACTGGTGGGTCAGCTATGATTAGGTCCTGAGTTGATGGCATACCTCAACAGTTATAACATTTCTTCAACAATACATCCCTTTAATGACCATGTAGAGTAAAGCTGGGAAAATCTGGATACTATATAAGGCAGAAATCTGCAGGGAAGAAAATCCTGAAGCATTTTCCGGTAATAGAACTGGAAAAAAAAGGTGGACTAGTTTCTTACCTGCTTTCACCATTTTCACAGTCTAATGAGCATTACTTCTTGATTGTACTTCAGGTAGTCTGTTACTCATATCTTTTAAAAAGATGAAATTCATCATTCCTTTACAACAAAAACTTCTTGTTTATAAGTTTATCATACTATAATGACTTGTATGTTGTTGCTGTGCTAAGAGTTACACCATCAGGATGTGAAAAAAGAAAACCAAAAAAAAGCAGACAAAATCAGCTGGACCACCTATGGAAGACACATTTTGGTGGAACTTCTAGACTAAGACAAGAAGAAATGGCTGGCAATAAACTATTTGAAAAATTGATCAATGGCAGTTTTATGAGTAGAGAAGTGGGACAATATCCAATAGAGTAATAACAAACTATGAGCTTCTCAAGTTGAAAGACACTAAGATTAAAACTAGGGAACAACTACCTCCTCAGAGTTGAGTCTACCTTAAAGGCATGGATGGACCTTCATTTACTTATGTGGCATGACTCTAGAAGAGAAGAAGAAATAGCTGTGAAGATATTGTAAAGATCCAAAGTACAAAAGTCGTTGTTATGTATCCTTGCATCAGCTTCTACTCATACCCTATAAACAACAGATCTGAACCTCACTTTGTCCTGTGCCATCATCACTATGTCTGATAGACTCGAACCTGTTGTTACAGTCATTGTGTTAACCCCTCTTCTTGAGGATATTCTCTCTTTCTCTGACCCGCCACTTTTCCCAAGCACTGGTACCTCCTGACAACAAGCCCAAAGTTAGGTGGAATGAATTTTTACCATCCTTGTCTATAAGAAGTACCCTGGTTACACGTCTTCCAAAATGGACTTGTTTGTTCTTTTGGTAGTCCTTGAAATAGTGAGTCTCTTCTCTAGCACCATAACTCAAAGGCATCAATTTTTCTTCTGTCTTCTTAATTCAGAGTCTAACTTTCAGATGTATAGGAAGTAATTTAAAATACCATGGCTTGGATCAAGTACATCTAGTCTCTAAATTGACGTTCTTGCTCTTTAGCACTTTGGAGAAGTCCTTGACAGCAAATTTCCCCACAATCCAACACATCTTTTGATTCTTTAATGCTGCTACTATTGGTGTTAATTATAGATCCAAGTGTAATAAATCATTAACACCCTTCAATATTTTTTCCATCTACCAATATTCCATGGACCGCTAGGAGAACAAATAGGTTTGTCCTGGAGAAAGTGAAACTAGGCTGCTCCTTGGAGGCAAGGATTCTGAACCTTCATCTGACATACTTTGGACATGTTGCAAGGAGGCACCAGTCCTTGGAGAGAATTGTCATGCTTGGGAGGGTTGGAGGGACAGTGCAAGAGAGGAAGACCCTCAACAAGATGGATCGACTCAGTGACTGGAGTAACGGGGTCATGTGTGTCAGAGACAGTGAGGTTAGCACAATATAAGGCAGGGTTTAGGGATCTTGTATATTGGGTCACTATGAGTGTCAAGTGACTCAATGGCACATAACAATAACAATCAAGATGTTACAAGGATTTTTATCAACTAAAATTGAATATTTTTAGGCACTTGTATGACTTGTTATCCAAGGAATGGAAATTGAAGATGAATATTTTTTATTCACTATGGAAAAAATATTCCAAGATTCATCCTATAGTGCAACATGGTCAATAATAGGAAAATATCTATACGTCAGTAAGAAAGACCAGCTTATGTGACTATTATTCAAATCTGTGCACTATCCACTAATGCTAATAAATTAGAAATTGATAGTTTTATTGACATCTGAAGTCTGAAATAGGTTAAGCATGCAATCAGAATGCATTGTTAATTACTGTTGACTGGGATGTGAAAGACGGGGTGGGAGGAGTGGGAAATGATCAGCAGTTGGAAAATAAGACCTGTGTGATAGAAATTAGGCCAGATATTATAGAATTTGGAAGATCAGTTATTAATTCTTTAGAAATATCTTTCTTTTAACAACACAACAATGACTGTGCACATAGACCCCCAGAAGAAACACACAGGAATTACACTTACTATGTCTGTCTCAATACCATGTCAGAACAAGATCAAAGGCCAACTGCAGAACGTATCATCAGTTGCTTATGTGTAAGTTCAGGATGAAGGTGAAGAAAATTAAACAAGTCTTTGAAAGCCATGTTATGACCTTAGATATACTTCACTGGAATTTAGAAACGATCCCAAGGATGTTTTGACACATGGAACACTAATGACCATAGACCCGGCAAGTTGTTAGATGACATTAAGGACATCATTAATTTAAAAAATCAGAAGTTCAGGGTTCAGGTTAGAACATACTGGGTATTACTTAAGCTCAATGAATTAGAAAAAATAATTCAGACTTAGAGTTTCAATACTGACGCTTCCACAGGCAAAATATTGACCAATACAGGAAGCAAGAAAAGAAGATTGAAGGATTCACAGTCATTGTACCAAAAATAATTGGTTGACTTTCATCATTTCAAGAGGTAGCATTTCATCAAGAAGGCACTGAAGGAAGAAATCTAAGCTTCACTGAAGGCACTGGTGATAAACAAGGCTCCAAAAATTGAAGGAATATTGGTTAAAATATCTCAACTAATGAACGCAATACCAAGTGTGTCAATTTGTCTATACCAAGACATTTGGAAGACACCAACATGGTCTGCCAACTGAAAGAGATTAATTTACATAACCATCCCAATTAACTATGATCTAGAATGACAAATATTATTAATATCATCCACAAATGAAATTTTATGGAAGGTAATTTACAAATTGATGCAATGGACTATTGACAGAAAACTGTAAGAAATTCAGGCTGGATTTGGAAAAGAACATGGAATCAGAGATGTTATGGCTACTATGTATCCTTGAGTCTGAATCAACTCCTGGCTGACCCTCTACCAGTTTTTCAGAGGCAGGAAATCACATGAGAGGAGATTTTCTCCCAATAAGCAGCTGGTGGATTCAAACTATGTGCCTTAGGGTTAGCAGCACAACGCCATATTACTAAGCCACCAGAATTCTGTTGTTATGTGTTGTCAGGTTGCCTGTAACTCATAGTAAACCTGTGTACAACAGCCCTAAACCCTGCTCTATCCTGTGCCAATTTTATTGTCTCTGACACACCTACCCCCATTACCCCAGTCACTGAGGATCTTTCTCATTGAGGATCTTTCTCTCCTGTGCTTTCACTCCACCTTCCCAAGCATAATGTCCCTTTCCCAGAACTTGTCCCGCCTTGCAACATGTCCAAAGTATGTCAGATTAACTTTCAGAATCCTTGCCTCCAAGCAGCAGCCTGGCTTCACCTTCTATAGGACGAACTTGTTTGTTCTCCTCGTATGTTCAATACTCTTCTCCATCACTGCTACTTAAAGGCATCAATTCTCCTTCTATCATCCCTAGTCATTGTCCAGCTCTCTGATACATAGCAAGTGATTACAAAGACCATGGCCTGTATCAGGCACACTTTAGTCTTCAGACTGACATCATTGCTCTTCAGTACTTTGGAGAGGTCTCTAACAACAGAATTTCCCAGTGCAATTCATCTTTTAATTTTCTGGCTGCTGGTACCAAGAATGTTGATTGTAGAGCCAAGCAAACTGAACTGAAGCTCTTAACAATCTCATTCTCTTCACCACCCATCATGATGCTGCCATTTGGCCCAGTAGTGAGAATATTTGTTTTGTTGATGTTGAGCTTCAATTCATATTGAAGACTGCAGTCCTTGACCTTCTTCAGCAAGTGCTTCAGGTTCTCCTCATTTTCAGCAAGCAGAGTTGTATCATCTGCATAATGCAGATTGTTGGTGAGTCTTCCTCCAATCCTAATGCCACATTTTTCCTCATAGAGCCCAACCTCCCAGATAATCTGTTCTGCATATAGATTGAAAAGATAAGGAGATAGGACACATCCTTAGTGTACACCCTTCCCAATTTTGAGCCATGCAATGTTTCATTGCTCTGTTCTGATGACTGCCTCCTGGTCCAAGTATAGGTTTCACATAAGCACAATCAAATGTTCTAGGGTTTCCATTCTTCTCAGAGTCAGCTACAGTTTGTTGTGATCTACACAGTCAAATGGCTTTGCACAGTCAATGAAACACAGACATTCCTCTGGTACTCTCTGCTTATAGCCAAGATACATCTGACATTAGCTATAATATCCCTAATACCACAGCCTCTTCTACACCCAGCCTGGACTTCAGGCAGTTCTCTGTTGATGTGCTGTTCCAGTCTCTAGAATGAGAAATATCTTTTTTTCTTATAGCTAGATTTTGTCTGAAAATAGAGAATAACAGATGCATATTTACCTGTGTTTTATTGACTATGAAAAGACATTATTATGTGGATTATAACAAATCATGCATTTTTTTTAAAAATTCAAGAATCCAGTATATTAATTGTGTTCTTTCAGGAACTATTTACAGACCAAGAGCCAGTTGTTCAAACAAGAGGATGTTGTATGATTTTAAATGAGGAATAATATTTGCAAGGGTCATCTATTTTCACTAGTCTAATCTGCATGCTGAGTAAACAATCGTAGAAACAGGATTATATGAAGAAGAGTGTGACATCAGAATTGAAGGAAGGCTGCTTAAAACAACCTGTAAATGCAAATGGCATAATCATGTTTACTGAAAGCCAAAAGAGTTGGAAGCATTTCCTGATGAAAATCAAAGACCTGCAACCTTCAATATGGATTGCAGCCCAATATAAAGAAAACAAAAATCTTCACAACTGTGGAAGTATGTAACAAGATCATAAAAAGAGAAAACATTGGAATTATCAAATAATTTGTTTTAGTTCCACCATCAAGTTCTATGGAAGCAGTCAACAAATCATATGATGCATTGCATTGTAAAATTGCTGTAAAAGACCTCTTGTAAGTATTAAGATATAAAGCTGTCACTTTAAAGATGGAAGTGTTTCTGATTCCAATCATATTTTCAATCACCTCATGACCCCATGATAAGGACTTGTACCGCCACCTTGACAGCATCCACCAGCTCCTCAGGAGAAAGATGAGCATTCTCCTTTGGAAACCCACTGGAGGGTCAGCTATGAGTCAGTTCCAACTCAATGTCAAATAAAAGCAACAGCATATACATGCGAAAAGATAGATAATAGATAAGGAAGATCAAAAAGAAGTGATGCCTCAATTATGATACTGGAAAGCACATCAAATGTGAGAATAGTGAATGAATCTGCTTTGAAGATTGTCTAAGTTCTCTGTAGACATGAGGATGGTGAAACGCGCATGCTGGACATGTTGACAGCAGGGTTATGTAGAGGGTCAGTGAAAAAGAGGAAAACTCTCAAGGAGATTAACACAGTGGCTGCAAGAGCAGGCTCAACTGCAGCAATGCCTGAAGATGGTGCAGGACCAGACTATGTTTTGTTCTGTTGTGTGTAGGGTCTCTATAAGTCAGAACCAACTTAGTTGGTTTTCCTATAATCATCTCTATACAATGATAAATCGGTATTATCCTATAGGTGACACATAGACAATTCTTAGCCCTTTTAACAATGTGAGTGGAAATTCCTGCATGCATGAATGCATGATAATATCCCATCCCTCCTTACAACATGAATGGATAAACACCAAATAAACATCTTTACTTCAAATTGCAGGATACTGTCTTGACTATATTTAATTGGAAAACTAATATCTGATGCAATTGTGTGTAATAAACTGAGGTTTAAATGATTTGGAAACACTTTGAAGTGGACAAATCGGATAATAATTTTTATGACTAGAAAGGCTCAGGTGTTGTTGACAGGTTGCAAAGATAAAAGCTTAAAGCCAGGAGTTAAACACCTAGATTGGGTGAGGAATCAATGCTAATACAAGTGTAAAACTGCTGAACCTCAAAAGATTTCTCATGATTTTCTGTTTTGTTGAAGATAACAGAAGTGAACATTATTTGCTGGAAAACTTTTGCTAAATTGTCCTTAGGCAAACAGCTTACAGTGTTCTAACCCTTGTTTAGATTCACATGGGTTTTATAATTTGTGCCCTGCATTACATGGATAATGTCTTGACTGCTGTTTTTCCAAACATTTCCAGTTGAGTGACTATTAATAGTTTATGAGAGATAAAAGTCAGACCATGCCACTGCTAGGCACCTTAAAAAATAAAAAGAAAGAAAGAAAAAGAAAAAAATCCATGAGGAGATTTGCCTCTTGGCCTTACTCTGATCTCAGTAAGAACACTTTCTGAAGAAGTTCCTTTAAAAAAAAAAAAGACAAGATGTTCTTTGTGTTTGTTTTTTCTTTTGTTTTTGTTTTTTAAAGGTCTTTTGCATGAGTTGATTCAATGTTCTTCTATCAAGAAGCCCTAAAGCCAGTGGCAAAATATGTGTGAATTGGGTTGTGAAAAGATTCCCTCCTCTTAGCTCCAATCAGTGTGCTGATTGTGCCCCCAAGTGACATGTCCAACATCTCCAACTTGTGTTTGCTTTTTTCCTTTTGTTCTTGCAGGAGCAGAGGGCACAGTGTTCCCTAAATCTATAGAAACACCCAATGTCAGGGCAGATCCCTTCAAGGAACTAAGGTAAATTTTCGATTTGGGTTTGCATTGATTGGTGGCTTTTCTCTTTTCTGTGTGCAATGGGCTGATGCTTCGTTTTAAATTGACAGCATGAATATGTCACCATATAAATGCCTAGTTATGGTGGGGAGTGGGGCTGAAAATAAGCTACAGCCAAGAGAACATTTTCTGTGATATCTTAAGACCCAAAGGCTGAAGAAGAGATAGTCTGGTATTGTGAGATAGAGAATTCATTGATTTGCACTAGTTATTTCTTGTAATGTTTTGTGGTATCAAAAACTCACCCCATAGAAACAAGAGGGGTGTACTGCTAGACCTACCTTCCCTGGAAAAGGGATTCTTTATATGGGTGTTCACCTTTGGCTCTCTAGAAATACATGGCGTTAGCATATGACAGCAACACTATGGAAAGCAAAAAAGAACCATGATAAACAGGCAGTTAGATACATATTCAATATCCAGTTCCCTTCATTGCCATCAAGTTGCTTTAAACTTACAGCTTCCTTTATAGGACAGGATGTATGGATTCTGTAGATTTCTCAAGACTAATCTTTATGGAAGCAGGTTATCAAATCTTGGAGTGGTTGCTAGATTCAAATCATCAACTTTTTAATCAGAAACCAAAGGTTTACTCATTTGCCACAAGACAACTCAGATCTATATCTACGCATCTCTATCTCTATAGAGATATATAGGTGCATGTGTATGGATGGGCAGATGGATGGGTTGTGAGAGAAAGAAACAGAAGCATACCTAATTTTATTATCCTTCATGGTTAAGATTTATGGCAACCTTGTATCAGACAAGTTTTGTGGTATTATTTTTCCTCCAGCAGGTGCTTAGTTCATCTTTGTATCATATATTGATAATATTTCAAGCTTTTTCTGAATACTATGACACAGTTAATAGGCTACAGGGTATCTTAAGCAAAACTTTCACATGCACTGCTGTCTTAGCCTGGGTTCCCTAGATAAGTAGAATGTGCATGTGTGTATGTGCATGTATTGATTTAGAGGAACTGGTTCATGCCTGCCTTTGTAGAAGAAGCTGATGAGCCCCAGGCCCATGAGTCAGACCTCAAGAGAGAGGCCTCCATGGAGATTTGACCCATTTAAAGTTTGTAAGAGCTAGCTTTAGAGGCTGATAAATCCAAGGTCAGTAAGTAAGGCAGGTCACTGGTTCAGCTGTGGAGGTTATGAGCCAGAAGCTGGATCAAGCAAAAAAGCTCCTTAGCTTTGCTAAAGGGTCCTCTGGTTGTGTACTCCATAGAGAGTTTGACTGCTTAACCCAGCAGCCATGCCTCATTGGCAGCTCACATCCACCCATAGGTCCTCAGGAGAGAGATGGACTGTCTCTTTCCATGCAGTTTGCAGCCTTGGAAAGCAAGCCGCTGGAGGAAAAGCTGAGTCAGATCGATGCCACAGCAATGAAGGGAGCATTATTAGAGTCTTCACATGCATTCAATACATGCCACCCCCTGAGGAGACCTCCTCTACATCAGATCAGGCTGGACATATAATGACAGAGCTCCCTTTAATCTGCTGCATTCACATCATTGGGTTAGGATTTAACCCACCTGGATAATTGAGTTATACTAAGAAACATCATCGTGCGACCACACAATATTACCTTCACAACTCAAAACCCAACGTTGCCAAGTGGAAAGTGACTGATAGCTAACCCTCTAGAGGGTTTTCAGAGACTGGCGTGGGAAGAGATAATCCATCTTTCTGCCTCAGAGCCGCTGGTGGATTCGTACTGCCTGTCTTTGGATTACAGTGCAATTCCCTCTCCACTGGCAATCAAAGAACATCATGTGACTCTCTTTGTAATGGTATCCACTTGCTGTGGTAAGAAACCAAACTTATAGTATCTCTCAGGTATGCCTATAACAGCTTTAAGACCATTCTAGCCATCAAAGAACTGTCTTCACCCTCCAAAAGGGAAACACACAAAAAAATGGTATGTATGCTGATGCCAGTATACTGAATTTTACTGATGTGGTAACACCAATGAAAAAAATTCAGTGAATACTGGCTTTCTTCACTTTCTGTAGTGTTGTGTTGTTGTTATTGTTGGTTTTTTCTAAAACCAGTCATAAATTATCACATGACCGTAAATAACATGAATGACTACTTCATAATAGGTATCAACCACAGGCAAATGTGTTTGCGTTGCACAAGTCGTATCTACTCTTTCAGGATGCAGTTCCAAGAGCTATGATTTGCTAAAGCAGCAGCAGCCATGTTAGAGCTTATGTTTCCCTAAAGAGAAAAGTGTTCTCAGTAAGTGGAAAATATATCACCTCATTACGAAACCTATATCCTTCATGCGAAGCCTATGAATTTTTATAAATGTACAGAATTAAATTGGGTCAGAGGAAGAAGATAATTGGTGGGAAATGAGTAGCTTTACATAGCAAAATGCCATCTACAGAGGCTGTATTTTAAGATTATACACTGCCCTGCAAGTTGTACTGCTATAAACATTTTCAGTGTGGCTTCCACAAGCCAGCAGTCACCCGAGTCTTTGCTAACGAGATCCTATGTTTTCTATTATGTGCTAAAGCAGAATCTTGGCGGGGGGTGGACCAACAAAAACAAAAAAAAACGCCCATGAGAGAACCATGTATTTTAGGATTCCAGGAAAGCTCATTCTCCAAGTGCAGTTACCTTGCCTGTGATGTTAAGACTGCCTCCAAGACAAGCTAATAGGAGGTCTGCCTCCTTTTCTTTACAGAGTCCCCCTTAGGGGCCTGTTTCTTATAGAACCAGTCAGTAATTAGTGCTGATTGACCCAGAAAGGGTGCCTGCTTGTAAGAGCCTCAACTTTAAAACCAGTACAGATTTGTTTTCCTATAGAACAGACTCCTCCCTTACATGGAATACTTGAGAAAAAGGAAACAATTCAGTCCAACCTGACTTTAGCAGATAATCTTTTGTAGTTTAAAAGCTAGCAAACTAACTGAAATGTACTCCCCATATCTCAGCCCACTTTAGAGATAAATGCTAATAAACATAGAAGTGAGTACTAGCTCCATTTGCTTATAAAGTGTTAGGGAGTTATAATCCCCTGGACACAACCTACGATCCCTGGTAGCACTGAGACAAAAGCCTGCTGCTAACTGAAAGCTCAACAGCTTGAACCCACCAGCCTTCCCATAGGATATGGTGGTGTCCTTTATGTGCTATCAAGTTGACTATGATTCATAGCGGCCCTATGCTCATATATCTCTGAATCCTGCTCTATCCTGAGCCAATCTCACTGTCTCTCACACACCTATCCTCATTACTCCAGTTATTTTGTCAATCCATCTCATCCAGAGTTGTCTTCTCCTGCACTGTCCCTCAACCCTTTTCAAGAATGGTATCCTTCTCCAATGACTGACATACATCCTCCCCTGGCTACATGCCCAAAGTATGTGAGACAGTCTCAAAATCCTTGCCTCCAAGGAGTAGCTTGGTTTCACCCTCTTCAGGACAGACCTGTTAGTTAGTTAGTTGGGAAAAAAAATAACAGTAGCCTGCTTCCCTGATAAAACCTCTTTATGATAAAACCGTGTCCAATAGGATCTCTGTGAATCAGAATCAATATATAGGCAATGGAGTTTCATATTTTTTCCCCCTTTGATTTTCTTTTGGGGTGGAGTACATAAGCTATGGAAACCCTGAAACTCTGAAACTTGCTTTGAAAATTTTAAACCTCAAAAATTCACAGCTACATTTCCTAAAGGCAGTGCATTGAAATGAAAACATTAGATACTCACTGCATTTTTATCACTTATTCTAAAGTTATGAACATTTCCAATGATGCTAAAAATAAATTTTTATAGGAAGCATAAAAGTATTTTAATATGTAACTCTAAAACTTTTATTTTATTTGGCCCTGTTTTTCAAATCTTTCTGACACTTGAGAGCCTGGACTGATTTAGGGGCTTAGAATATGATCATTTAACTCCTTCACTTCTTGAGATTTTTTTTCTCCTCCTTTTTTTAAAAATAACACTTTGTGGAGAGTCTCTGACCAATTGAAAGATAATCAAATGTGTTTGCTGTATTAAGCCAGGCCAGTGTCACTGAGAATATTTCCCATTTGTATCTTAATGGTGCTGTATGTTTCTCTGCACTGCTGATTAGTATTGATCTTGGCTATTGAGTAATTGGGAAAAGACCTTGGTGACTAAAGCATTCTGGCCTCTGTTTTTCTTGCTAGATCGATCTTGTTTGGTGACAGAAGTGCTAGTGTGTTTCTAGCAGGGGAGTAGAGTAACTAAGAGAAGTTGTGGGCTGGTAGCAGTGGATAGAGATGAGTGAACCGTGTAGGTGAAGAATAAGAGGTCCACCAGAGGCTGTACCGCAATGGAGGAGGAAGAGCATTGTGCTGGGAGCAAGGCACCTACTTCAAGCCCAGTCTTTGGTCTAAAGCCACTGTGTCAATAATCTGGCAGCTCTGCTATTTGTAAAGTTTAGATTAACAGAGGAGCTGCAAAATTCAGAGAGTGTTTCTATGTACTTTACACCTAATGTTCTCTAATGATCTTCCTTTCTGTTGCTGAGTCAGAACTGACTCATAGCTAAACCTCCAGCAGGTTTTCAGAGGCTGTAAACGGCATGAAGAGAAGATTGCCCATCTTTCTCCTATCTCTAATGCTAGCACAAGTTCAAAACTTCACTACCTTTGAGTTTATCCCAACAGGAATGACACACCATTGAGTTTGTGAGGCTAAAAATTGTAATGCAAGGAGACTGCCCATCTCCTTCCTTAGAAATGCTGGTAGGTTCTAATTACTAGAGATGTGCAGCATTTTGGCTAACAGCACAGCTTCCTGTGGACGATGTCCCCAGAGCTCCCCTATCAGCATACTGTTGTTGTTATGTGTCTTTGAGTCGGAACTAACTCACAGCTGACCATCTAGCAGGTTTTCGGAGGTTGTAAATCACAGAAGAGGAGGTGGTCCATCTTTCTTCCATGGAACCCTTGGTAGATTTGAATAGCCTGCCTTTGTGTTGCTGTATAACTCTACCACTAGGCCACCAGGGCTCCCTGTGTACATACCAGTGGTGTATTTATCAAAACTTGTTTTTGTGTACTATCAAGTCAGAAATGACCCATAGCTGACCCTCTGGTGGGTTTTCAGAGGCATTTAATCACACAGGAAGAGAGTGCCCATCCTCCTCCCATGGAGCAGCTGGTGACTTGAACCGTGTGCCTTCTGGATTGCAGTACAGCTTCTTGCCATTAGGCCACCAGTGCTCTTGTCAAAACTAAGATGTTGTAATTCAATTTCATACTGTTTTTTTGTAAGATTTGTTTTGAAGAAATGTTTTTGTTCGTAAGCTACCATAGAGTAGGCCTCCTAATTCATGCCAATCCCAAGCACAGTGGATTCAGACCTCTGTGATCATTGGATCGTTCTGACCATGAGGTTACAGGCTAAGTTTCAGAACCAGGTCATCTGACCTTTCTTCCTAGTCTACCTGTGCCTGGAATCATAGTAACATATAAGCCTCCCCTGAGAGGCAGCTTGTAGTATCAACTAGACACTAAACCTGGATATACAGGACAAAGCAGAGTTTAGAGCTGTTGTACATATGGTCGCTATGAGTCGCAAAGTGACTCGACAGCACGTAACGACAACATATGTTGTTATAGTTGTAGATGCTGTGGAGTTTAGTGAGTACGATTCATAGTGATCTAGGAATAAGTGATCTAAACATTGTCCTGTCCTGTGCTGTCCTCATAATCTGTGACACACTCTGTACCATTGCTGAGGTCACTGTGTCAACCCACGTAGTTAAGGGTTTTCCTCTCTTTTGCTGGCCCTCCACCTTACCAAGTATGATGTTCCTCTCCAAGGGATAACCTCTCCTAGCAACATGCTCAAAGTATGTGAGAGACAAAGCTTCATCATCTTTGTATCCAAGTAACACTTTAGCTGCACCGTCTCCAGGATATACTTGTTCTTTTGGCAGTCCATGGGATCTTCAGCACTCTTCACCAACACCACAGTTAAGAGGCATCAATTCTTTTCTCCTTCTTAGTCATTGTCCAGCTCTTAGATGCATAGCAAGAGACTGAGACCATGGCCTGAATCAGGCACACCTGTCTTCAAACTGACATCATTACCCATCAATAATTTGGAGAAGTTCTTAATGACGGACTTTCCCAGTGAAATACATCTACTAGTCTCCTAACTGCTCGTGCCAGTTATACTGATTGGACTTTAACAGAAAAATTGATTGTTGAGTGGTGAAGGGGAAGAAGTTCAGAATTGCCTCCCACTTACAATCAGCTCCTACTTGGCCCTTAAATGTTATGTAAGTTTGCCTTCAAATAATAAAGATCGAGGCGAGCCTTATTGGAAACAAATTCTCCAACATGATCATTTTCACTTGGTGCCCATGCAACTTAAACCACTGAAAAGACGTCATGCCTCTCCATGCAATAAAGTAAGGCTTATAGACAAACCATATGCACCTGTTCACTCTACCTACAAATTGAATTTAAAGGTCCACTTAGGAAAAAAATCATGTCTATAACCTGGGAACTGTATATAAGGGATATTAAAATTCCTTCAGCAATAGAATTGAAATATTTATGTTTTTTGTTGTTTGCATATTTTCTTTTGCACATTCTCTACCCAGATTTGGTTGGTAGTCTTATTAGATCTATACACAGATTCTGGTTTCACTTGAAAGCCTATCAGTCTTCGGTCTTTTAGTCAAGATTTTCTGGAGATGGAGCTATCATAAGTTAAATGGTACAAACAGCATTACCAGAGTTGTGTAGTAGGTTTGGGGATGTGAGAGTGTGAGATCTTATACATCATTTTTTAATCTAGCTCCTTGAAGAATGAGCTTAGTAAAATTGTTGTTTTCACATGTTCAGTCTTCCTATCCATGAAAAGAAAATATTTTCCCATTTAATTAGATCTCCTAGTATTTCTTCTCCTATTATTTTGGGGGGCTCTGGTGGCCTAGTGGTAAGAAGCTGTGCTGCAATTCCAAATGCACACAGTTTAAATCCACCAGCTGCTCCACAAGAGAAGGATTGTCAATCTCTTTTTGTGTGATTTTTTTGCCTCTGAAAACCCCGTAGAAGGTAACTTCTGAGTGGCTTCCTACTCAGCAGCATACAACAACAATATGCATAGACTGATTTTTTTTTAAAATTCCCATTGTGTTAGTTCTAACTTGTGGTGGCATCATAAATTATAAAGTAGAATTACTTGGCAGGGTTTTCTTGACTACAATCATTATGGGCTCAGATTGCCAGACTTTTCTTCCACACTACAGCTGGGTGCCCAACCTTCTGGCTCTTTGATTAGGAGTCCAGTGTAAAGCATTTGCACCAAATGAAAGAGCAAAATTACAATACTCCCTCACTTATGTAAATAATGAAAGGTGAGCATGCTGCATCCATTTTAAATATCTTAAACCATGCAGTGTTTCTTTGCTCTGTTCTGAGGACTGCTCCTTGGTCCAAGTATAGGTTTCATATAAGCACAATCAATGTTCTGAGATTCCCATTTTCCTCAAGGCTAGCCACTACTTATTGTGATCCACAAAGTCAAATGCCTTTGAAAAGTCAATGAAACACAGATAGACATTCTTCTGGTACTCTCTGCCAAGATCTATTTGACCTTGGCAATAATATTCCTAGTGCCACAACCTCTTCTGAACCCAGCCTGTATTTCTGGTAGTTCTCTGTCAATGTACTACTTAAGTTTTTTCTGGATACTCTTCACCAGGATTTTGCTATTGTGTGATATTAATGATATTGTTCAACAATTTCCACACTCTGTTGAGTCACATTTTTTTAAATGGGAATAAATATGGGTCTCTTTCAGTCAGTTGGGCGGTAGTTTTCCTCCAGATTTCTTGTCACAACTTGGTGAGCACATGCAGGGCAGTATCTGTTTGCTAAAGTACATCAATTGGTATTCCATCAAATCCTGGGGCTTTATTTTTTGCCAAGTCCTTCAAACAAGCCTTCACTTCCTCCTTCATCACTTTTGCCTCTTGCTCATATGTTGTTTCTTGAAATTCTTCTGTGTCAGCCAATTCTTTTTGGTACAATGACTCTGTATACTCCTTTCATCTTCTTGTACTGCTTCCTGAATCATGCAATATCCTGACCCTAGCATTCTTAAACATTGCAACTTGTGACTTGAATGTATTCTCAAGTTCTTTCAGGAAAGGGGTTCATCAGGGATGCATCCTGTCCCCAAAGCTTTTCAATCTGTATGCAGAATAGATCATTCAGGAGGCAGGGCTTCATGAAGAGGAGTGTGGCATCAAGATTGGAGGAAGAGTCATTAACAACCTACAGTATGAAGATGACACAGTCTTACTTGCTAAAATTGAAGAAGACCTGAAGCAGTTGCTGTAAAAGGTCAAGGACTATAGTCTTCAATATGGATTGAAGCTCAACCTCAAGAGCAAGATTCTCACCACTGGGCCAACTGGCAGCACCATAATAGATGGAGAAGAGGGTGAAGTTGTTAGCAATTATAGCTTGCTTGGCTCTACAATCAACACTCTTAATACCAGCAGTCAGGAAATCAAAAGACGAACTGCATTGGGAAAATCTGCTGTCATGGACCTCTCCAGAGTGCTGAAGAGGAACAATATCAATCTAGATATAAAAGTGTGCTTAATCCGGGCCATGGTCTTCTCAACTGCTTGTTATGCTTCAGAGAGTTGAACAGTGACTAAGGATGACTGAGGAATAGGTTCCTTTGAGTTGTGGTGCTGGAGAAGAGTCTTGAACATACCATGGACTGTCAAGAAAACAAACTGATGTGTCTTAGGGTGAAACCCAAGTCTTTCCTTGCAGGCTAGGATTTTGAAACTCTGCCTCACATACTTTGAGCATGTGACCAGGAGAGATCAGTCCTTGGAGGAGGACATCATGCTCAGAAGGGTGGACTAACAGTGCAGGAGAAGAAGACCCCGGATGAGATGGATTGATGCAGTGGCTGGGTCAAGGAGGGTTGTTATGTAAGATTTAATGAGACTGGCTCAGGACAGGGAAGGGTTCAGAGTTGCTCTACATAGGTTAGGTATGCATCATGGGTGACTCCATGGCACATAACAACAACAACATACTATGACAGGTTTGGAAGCAGGAGTGGCATCCACTTCCTAAACAACATGCCTCCGGAAACTATGAGCTTTGATAAATGTCAGTAGTTGTAGAGGGGCTTCAGGCCTTTTGTTCATATGGTCATTATAAGTCATACTTGACTGGAAGGTCATCAACAACAACAGCATCAAGCTTAGGATAATGCAGTCTCTAACTTTCAATATTTGTTGGCATTAGTTGGTTTTTGAATGAGAATAAAATTGAGGCCTCTGGCATTTTCCCTTGAAAGATCTCAGAGAAAGGAGGGGGAGCTTCTTGTCTGCTGGAGTTTTGGTTCACTGCTTTGCTGTCAGAGTTACTATAGTTACTATATTTGCAGTCTTGCTTAAGATGTTTGTAAATAATCCAGGGTTGAGCTCAAAATCACAAAAGAGGGTTGCTTCTCTACAGACAAATAGCAGAGTGTTACAAAGGTCCCAGTCAAACATCCTTCCCAGCCAGTGTTTATTGATTTTACCCCTTGAGGGTGATTCTGAAATAATGATATGTTGCTCTAGATTCAAGACTATACTTGAACACACACAGGGCACTCCACATACCCTTTGGAGAAAAGAGAAACCACCGTTGAATAGAAATTGGATTTTAATAAATTCATGATCTTAAAATGTGAATATATTAAATGATCATTCCCCCCCCTTTTCTTTTCTTCCTGTCTGTGAAAACAAATGGAAAAACCCCTGATCTCAGGCTGTTCATGATCTGAGACAAGAAATAGGCCATTCAGTTTTGCATATGTATTTTCTGTAAGAACAGAGGCTGCCTTTGAATGCCTACCTTGCTCAAATGGTTTCTTTCAACTCTGAAGTTTCCATGTAGGATTCTGCTCCTACAAGAATGGAAATAGACTGTGAAATCTTACTTCCAGACTTCTGCCAACCAGGGTGCTCATTAGAGGCTAGGATGGTAGAATTTCACATACTTTGAGGATCTTGTTGGAGGAGGGCAGTCCTTTGAAAAAGACTTTATGCTTGGGATGGTAGAGGGCTATCAAAAGAAAGGAAGACCCTTACTGAGATAGGTTTACACAGTGATTGTAACAATGGGCTCGAACATGTCAGAGATTATTAGAATGGAACAAAATAGGGCAAGATTCTGACCAATTGTTTTAGGGTCTCTACAAGTTGATAGTACCTAACAAGGACAAGACTTGAAAAAAGGGCAAAGATTGTATGGACCTCTCTATATTATGAGGATGAATGTGGCATCAGGATTGGAAGAAGACTCATCAACAACTTACATTACGAAGATGACACAACCTTGCTTGCTGAAACTGAAGAAGATCTGAAGCACTTGCTGCAAAAGATCAAGGACTTTAGTCTTCAATATGGATTGAAGCTCAACATCAAGAAGACAAAGATTCTTACCTCTGGGCCAAATGGCAGCACCATGATGGATGGAGAAGAGATTTAGGTTGTTAACACTTACAGCTTGCTTGGCTTCACAATAAACTTGACACCAGCAGCCAAGAAATCAAAAGATTAATTGCATTAGGTAAATCTGCTGTCAGGTACTTCCAAAGTCCTGAAAAGCAACCATGTTAGTCTAGAGACTAAGGTATACCTGATACAGGTCATGGTCTTCACAATTACTTGTTATGCATCAAAGAGCTAGATAATGACTAAGGATGATAGAAGAAGAATTGATGCCTTTTGAGTTGTGGTGCTGGAGGAAAACAAACAGATCTGTTTTGGAGAGGATAAAACCAATTTTCTCTTTGAAGGCTAGGTTTTTGAAGCTCTGTCAAACATACAATATACATAAATAATTATGGCACTACAGAGAGCCCTGGTAGCGTAACAGTAAGCAGTTGTGCTACCAGTGCAAAGGTATGTGGTTTGAATCTACCAGCTGCACTGTAGGAGAAAGATGACAGTCAATTCCCTTGTGATTTGTTGTTGTTATGTATCATCAAGCCATCTGTGACCCATATTGACCCTGTCCTGAGCCAGTCTCACCATTACCCCAATTAATGTATCAGTCCATCTCATCCAGTATCTTCCTCTCCTGTGCTGTCCCTCTACCTTTCCGAGAATTATGATCTTCTCCAAGGACTGGTCTTTCGTGGCCACATTCCCAAAATATGTGAGGTGGAGCTTCAAAATCCTAGCCTCCAAGGTTGAACTTGGTTTCACACTCTCCAAGACAGACGTATTTGTTTTGCTGGCAGTCCATAGAATGTTCAAGACACGATTCAAATGCAACACAATTCAAAGGCATTGATTCTTCTTCAGTCATCATTAGTCTTTGCACAGGCCTCTGACTCATAGCAAGTAATTGCAAAGTTTGTGGCCTGGATTAGGGACACCTTAGTCTCTAGAGAGACATCTTTTCAGCACTCTGGAGAAGTCAGTGACAGCAGATTTTCCCAATTCAATTCGTCTTTTGATTTCCAGGCTGCTGGTGTTAAGAGTGTTGACTGTTTAGCCCAGCAAGGTGTAACTCTTAACAACCGCAATCTTCTCTATTATGGTGCTGCCATTTGGTCCAGTGATGAGAATCTTTGTCTTCTTGCTGTTGAGCTTCAATCTGTATTGAAGACTTGATCTTCTGCAGCAAGTACTTAAGATCTTCAGCAAGCAAGGTTGTGTCATTTGCATAACATAGGTTGTTGATGAGTCTTCTTCCAATCCTGATGCCACCTTCCTCCTCAGAAAGCCATGCTTCCTGAATGATCTGTTCTGCAAATAGATTGAAAAGTTTGGATACAGCATGTATCCCTGACACAATCCTTTCCTGATTTTGAACCATGCAGTGTTTCCTCCTGTTCTAAGGACTGCTTCCTGGTCCAAGTATAGGTTTCACATATGAACAATCAAGTGTTCTGGGATTCCCATTTTCCTCAAAGTTAGCCATTATTTGTTGTGATCCATACAGTCAAATGCCTTTGGGTAGTCAATGAAACACACATTCTTGTGGTATTCTTTGCTTTCTGCCAAGATCCATATGAAATTGGCAAGAATGTCTCTAGTAACATGACCTCTTCTATACCCAGCTGTGATTTACTGCCTCTGAAAACCTGCTAGAGGGTCAGCTCTGGGTTGGATCCACTTTGATGGTACACAACAACAATACACATATTGCTAATTCAGCTCCTCTATCATCCAAGTAGAGATTGTCTCATGCCAAATCTCCATCAGGTTTCTGATCTGTAAATATTAAAAGTTGGATTTGAACTGCCAGCCATTCCTAGCAGTTTAGGACATAATGCACTACAAGTGAAAGGTCTCTAGGAATTTTGATGGTCTGTGGAGAGTTGTGCTCCAAATAAAAATGCTGCAAGTTCAGTGGTTTGAATCCACCAACTATGCTGTAGGACAGGAATGAGTGGTCTCCTTCATTAAAATTTATCACCTTCTAAGACACTGAAACCAAATAGAAGATCACTATGAATCAGCACTGAGATATATAGCATTGGGAAAGTGTGCAGTCAAGGATGTCTCTAAATGACTGAGGAACATTGTCAGTTGTAACACTAAGGTGCACCTGATTCAGACCACTATTTTTTTCAATCACTTGCTGTGCATGTGATAGCTGGACAGTGAATAAGGATGACAGAAAAATTGATGCCTTTGAGCTGTTATGTTGGAGAAAAATACTGAATATCCCATGGACTGCCAAAAGAAGAAACAGATGTGGAGCAAGTACAATCAGCGTGCTCCTTGGAGGCAAAGATGGTGAAGCTTCATCTCACATACTTCGGACATGTTGCTCAGAGATGCTATCCCTTAGAAAGGAACATCAGGCTTAGAAAGGTGGAAATTTGGAGAAAGAAAGGAAGATACTCAACAAAATGGATTTACACAGTGACTGCAGCAGTTGGCTCAAGTATCTCAGAAATTATGAGGATGGCATAGGATAGGACAGGGTCCAGATCTGTTGTTTTAGGGTTACTGTGAGTCATACTTGATTCTGTGGCATCTAACAACAACATGAATCAGCACCAAGCTGACAGGAGTAGGTCTGAGTTTTGAAAGACTCAGAATGACTGTATTTTTGTCTTTTAAACCTCTTTGACCAGTAAAAACTTTTCCTTTAAATCATGATAACTACTTGTGGGGTTTTTTAGTTATTAAGAAAAGAAAAGAAATTGTTGTAATACCATTTACTATTAAGCATATTTCACATAAAATTAAGACTTCCAATGAATAGAAGCAAGTGATTGAGTAAAACCTTTTCTCATCGCATGCTCTATAGTGTTAGACTAGAAGTCACAAAGATCTGAAAGTCACAGAGTAGGGCATAACGAGGCCAACTTCATTATAATCTTATAGCCCTTTAGGAAATAAGGCTTAGTCTGTTTTTGCACCCCTTTCACGCAAGGCCAGTCAAGTCATACATATATATCTTTTCTCTCTCATTTCTCCCTTTCTCCTGAATTCCAACATGTTGTCTTCTTTTTTTCCCCTGTTAGTATCTGTGCTATAGTCTTAATTTGTCCATAGATATCCATTTTCCTTTTATAGCCAAGCCTTCATCTAAATTAACTCTTTTCACTATTGTTCTTCTTTGTATATAGACCGAGAAATAGAAGAGACAGACAAGAAATGACAGTTCAGTGTTTGAAATCTTTTCATCTTCCCTACTTGTTTTATTATCAAAAGTTATTATTTTATAAGTATTGTATTATATTTTGCAGATATTAATCTTTATCAACCAGGTGGATTGACACAGTGACTGCTGTAATGGGCTCCTGTGTGTCAGGAAATGTGAGGACGGTGCAGGATAGAACAGGGTTCAGATCTTTTGTTTGTAGGTTTGCCATGAGTTGCACTCATGAGATGTACAATACCTAACAATAACAACAACTATACTAATCTTTGTTCATTGAAATTCTGTCATTAGAATCCAGAGAAGGTGAAACAGCAGATACTAACTGCATAGGAGGAAAAAATTGCCCAAGACATGGGTAGTTTCCTAAACAAGCAAAAAGAAGTAGAAATCCCAGCTCCTCTGAGCGCTACTAAGTTATGGAAAGAAAAAGATAGAAAAGGTAGAGAGAGTCTGTGGTGAAATACATATTCTGATTTCTCTGGATCAGAGAGGAAAGGAACTCATTAGATTGATTTTAAAGAAAGTATAGACCAAAGTGTCTTGCAAACTTTCATTTGGTTCTCTGAGAGGGGTCCACGTTGCAGGTATTTTCCAAAACTGGGCTTCATAGCAGCTCTGCGGGCCTAGTGGGTAAGGTGTGTTGCACTGCTTACCCAGAAAATGGCAGTTCTAATCTAACTGTTATCTCTCAGGAGAAAGATGGGTAATCTCCTCCTCTGTGATTTTCAGGCTCTGAAAACCCACTGGAAGGTCAGCTCCGAGTCAGCTCTGACTCTATGGCAGTGAGTTTATAGAAGGAAAAGTCCTTGAGTTAACACTGTTGAACATTCTTCAGCGTCTTTGAAGAACAAGGGGAATGTAGGTTTCACATAGTGCTGTATTGAGTGAGGAATGCAGATGAGTTCCTAATTATGTAAGGTGGAGTGTTATACAGGAGCTTCCCCAGAGTAGGGTCAAGTACCCAGACTGTTACATGATGTGAAAGACAAGCCCAGAACTCAGCAGTTTGACCTGAGATTCAGTGGACAGGGAGTGTTCTCAGAGAGAATTGAATAGAGACACTGACTGGTTGCAAACAAGGCTTCCAACAAGATTGTACCGAAGATTATGCTGGAACCTGAACTCTTTATCCCTGACTCTGACACTGCTAGGTTAACAAATCTCCTCTTTCATACCTCCATATAATATCTTGAAGAGTGAGAAGAGAAGGAAAAACCAAATATTCATCCTAAGCTTTATCCTTAACTGTTGGGTGTGAGATGGTGAGCAGAATAGATTCAATTGAGTCTTTCCCAACAACAACAAAAATTACATTTCCTTTGCATGTGTTAACCACGGTGTCTCTATCAGCAAGTCTGCAACACAGGTATTATGCTAGTCCCAGTGTAGCTTACATAATTTCACCAAGCTGGAAAATATAGAAATCTTCCTTTTGTATCACTGTTGTTGTTGTTGTTGTTATGTGCCATCAAGTCACTTGCGATTCATAGCAACCATATGTATAAGAGCTCTAAACTCTGTTTTATTCTGTGCCAACTTAGCCATCTCAAATGCACTCATTCCCACCACTCCAATCACAGAATCGATCCATCTCATCAAAAGTCTTCCTCTCCTGCGCCGTCCCTCCACTCTGCCAAACATGATGTTCCTCTCCAAGGACCAGTCCCTCCTTGCAGCATGCCCAAAGTATGTCAGATGAAGCTTCAGAATCCTTGACTACAAGGAGCATTCCAGCTTTACTTTCTCTAGGACAAACCTGTTTGTTCTCCTAGCAGTCCATTATATATTCAACACTGTTCTCCAGCACCACAGCTCAAAGGCATCAATACTCTTTCTATCATCCCTATTCACTGTCCAACTCTCTGACACATAGCACATAATTGCAAAGGCTATAGTACGGATCAGGTGCACCTTAGTCTCTAGCCGGACGTCATTGCTCTTCAGTACTCTTGAGAGGTCCCTAACAGCTGATTTTCCCAATGCAATTCGTCTCTTGATTTCCTGGCTGTTACCAAGAGTGTTGACTGTGGAGCCAAGTAAACTAAAACTGTTAACTATCTCAATCTCTTCACCATCCATACTGATGCTGCCACTTGGCCCTGTGGTTAGAATCTTTGTTTTCTTGATGTTGAGCTTCAATCCATATAGGAGGCTGCAGTCCTTGACATTCTGTAGCAAGCGCTTCAGGTCCTCCTCAGTTCAAGCAAGCAGGGTTGTGTCATCTGCATAATGCAGGTTGTTGATGACTCTTCCACAAATCCTGATGCCTCATTCCTCTTTGTACAGCCCAGTGTCTCGGATGATCTGTTCTGCATACAGATTGAAAAGGTATGGAGACAGAATACGTCCTTGATGGACCCCCTTCTTGATTTTGAACCATATAGTGTCTCCTTGCTCTGTTCTGACGACTGCCTCTTGGTCCAAGTATAGATTTTGCATTAGCACAATCAAATGTTCTGGGATTCCCATTCTTCTCAGAGTCAGCCACAGCTTATTGTGATCCACACAGTCAAAAGACTTTGGATAGTCAATGAAGCACAGATAGACATTCTTCTGGTATTCTTTGCTTTCTGCTTATATCCATCTAACTTTAACTATAATATCCCTAGTACCACGACCTCTTCTAAATCCAGCCTACACATCTGGCAGTTCTCTGCTGACATACTTCTCCAAATGTTTTTGGATAATTTTCAGCAAAATCTTGCTTGCATGTGATATTAATGATATTGTTCGATGATTCCCGTACTCTGTTGGGTCACCTTACTTTGGAATGGAAACAAATATCAATCTTTTCCAGTCAGTTGGCCAGCTGGCTGTCCTCCAGATTTCTTGGCACAACTTAGTGAGTACATCCAGGGCAGTGTCTGTCTGTTGAAATATGTCAATTGGTATGCCATCAATTAGGCTCTTGCTCATATGTTATTTCCTTAAATTCTTCTATGTCAGCCAATTCCTTCTGATACAGTGACTATGTGTATTCCTTCCATCTTCTCTGGATACTTCCTGGATCATTTAACATTCTACCTAAAGTGTCCTTAAATATTCTGCTACTTTAGCTTAAGAAAGAATGAGCGTTTTGTATCACTATTGTTGTTGTTGTTGTTATGTGCCGTCGAGTCGTTTGCTACTCATAGCGACCCTATGTACAGCAGCCCTAAAGCCTGCTCTATCCTGTGCCAATCGCATTGCCTCTGACACACCCATCCCAATTACCCCAGTCACTGAATCAATCCACCTCATAGAGGGGCTTCCCATCCTGCACTGTCCCTCTACCCTACCAAGCGTGATGTCCCTCTCCAAAGACCTGTCTCTCCTTACAGCATGTCCGAAGTATGTCAGACAGAGCCCCAGAATCCTTGCCTCCAAGGAGTAGCCTGGTTTAACCCTCTCTAGGATGAATCTGTTTGTTTTCCTGTCAGTCCATTGTACATTCAATACTCTTCTCCAGCACCACAGCTCAAAGGCATCAATTCTCCTTCTATCCTCCCTAATCATTGTCCAACTCTCTGATGCTTAACAAGTGATTGCAAAGACCATGGCCTGTATCAGGCAGACCTTAGTCTCCAGAGAGACACCATTGCTCTTAAGTACTTTAGAGAAGTCCCTAACAGCAGACTTTCCCATTGCAATACTTTTTTAATTTCCTGGCTGCTGGT
>NW_006400104.1:1922941-1941090 GCF_000299155.1 Elephantulus edwardii | reverse complement strand
AGTTGGTAGAAATCATCTATTTCTTCTTCTTTGGCTCTGGTTGTTGGTGCATATATCTGAATGATAGTGGTATTCCCTGGACTCCCTTGTAAGTGTATGCATATAATCCTATCACTCACAATGTTGTACTTCAAGGTGGACCTAGAAATTTCTTTTTTAACTATAAAAGCAACTCCATTTTTCCTCACCTTTTCATCTCCAGAATAATATATGATTATCTGATTCAGAATGCCCCATGCCAGTCCATCTCATCTCTCCAATGCCTAGTATGTCAATATTTATGCGTTCCATTTCTTTCTTAACAATTTATTTTCCTACATTCATGGTTCTCACATTCCATGTTCCAATCACTAGTGTCTGCTTACAACTGTATTACTAGGTATGGTTACAATGAGAAAACATCTTCTGGATCAATCCTTAGGCCCTTGCAAGTAATTATTTTCATTTCTATGCAAGTCTGGAGTCCACATTCTTTAATATTCTAGTCTAGATCTACTACCCTGAATATCATAACCAAAAGTGCTTCTGAATTTTCCAGGTTTTTAAATCAGCAAGTGTGAGTTCTGGTGGTACAATGGTTAAATGTTTAAGGGGAACTCCTAGTGGTGAGAAGCTGCACTGCAATCCGGAAGGCATGAGGTTAGAGGCCACCAGCTGCTCAGCAGAAAGATGGGCAACCTCCTCCCTCACATGGTTAAACTGTCTCTGAAAACACTCCGGAGTTGTCAGCCATGGGTCAGTTCTGACTCAATAGTACACAACAACAACTAAGCCAAGTACTAAATATCCCATGAAGGGCAAAAATAGTAAACAGATATGTCTTTGGATAGGGTGCAGCCAGAGTCCTCTTTTGAATTTGGGGTTTAGGTTTTTAATATTTACCCAAGAAAAACAGATTTTATTTAACAATTATATCCTGCATATTAAAGGTAAAACCATAACCAGAAGCGTATCCATATTGTAAGGGCCGGCAGTGTGGCTTTAAATAAGTGCTATCTTACCTGTCCTGAGAGCAGAGACCAGAATGGCCTTGTGAGTTTATTTGCTGGAGCTCCCCAGCCTGGCTTCCTTCTGCCTCAGAACAGAACAGTGTGACTTGGTTGTTGTTTCTATCTTGATTAAAATGTCAGTAGCTGCCATTTATTATGTAAAGTGTGTGGGGAATATTGTTCTATTATTCTTTAAAAACATACACTTGCTTCGGAAGCTCCTTCCCCCGCCCCCTTTGTAGGATGGCCCTGCCCGGTGTATAGACAGAAAATCATGCTTAATTATACCCTTCATGATCCTGGCTCCTAGCCAGGCTTGTTTAATCCAGTTATAACCTTTTCAAAACAAAGAGTAATGAGAGTTTAGAGGAACAAGCTGACATCAATTTTTACCTGAAACAGGTTGAGGGAAAACAAGAAGAAATTATTTTTTTAAAAAATCAGCAATAGATATCGTCTTTTTTCCTTGATCTAGCATTTTTCGTGCTTTGTTAGAATATAATATAAATGAGAGTGGCAAACATATGTTGGCGAGAACTAGCTAACCTTGTCTAATATCCTTGTCATGGATGATGTGCCAAGTGGAGCCCGAGGTCACTTCTTTGAGAATAAAGTTTAAAATAAGCCCGCACTCATCCTTAAGGTGATCTCCTTTTGTGGCCTTTCGTTTCCCACCATCCTCACACTCACCCTTCTCAGTCAGTTTATTTTTAAAATTTCTCTTCTCACTTCTTTCCTTTTTTCCATTTTTTATACTTCTTTTAAGCTTTTAGCTTCTAGCCTTCTGTTTGAGTTTCCAAGAGGTCTTCTTTATTTTATCATGGCCTCTCTCTGTAGCATTCAAACTGATTTCGTAGATGCAGAATCTTCTCTCATCTCCTGTTGGGTGTTAGTTGATTGCCATCCAGATGGCTCCAGTTCTTGACACCCTATATATAACAGAATGGAATGCTGTCAATTCTTGCACTGATTTCTCCATCCCTGTTATGTTTGAGTTTATTGCTGTGGCCATTGTGTAAATCCATCTCAGTGAGGGTTTTGGTTGTTTCCAGTGACCAGTTAGGATATCTTCTAGGAACTAACTGTATTTTCCTGATAATTCATCCAAAGTAAGCAAGCCAAAATCTTAGCATCATTACTTCTTTTTTTTAAAAAAAGAAACCCTTTTTTAAATTTTAGTGTGTGTGTGTGTGTGTGTGTGTGTGTGTGTGTGTGTGTAACGTCAAATCAGACCTGACTGGTACAGGAGGAGAGTGTCCCTCCTTCTCCAGCGGAGCATCTGATGAATTCAAACCACATACCTCTGGGATTGCAGTGCAACTTCTTACCACTAGGCCACCAGAGCTCCCTTGCATCATTATTTCTAAAGAACATTCTTAATGGTTTCCTTCCCCCCTACTCTCCCCCAGGGGGAGCTCTGGTGGTCGAGTGGTAAGCTGTGCTGTAACCCCTAGGGCAATCTCCTCCCATGTGGTTACTGCCTCTGAAAACCTGCCAGAGGCTCAGCTATGGGGTGTTATACAACAATAGCAGCAAGGCTGATTTATTAATTCTTCAACTCTCAGATTAAACATCTCCTCCTAAAGAAACCCTTTCTGACATGTCTTGTTAGGCATGTGCCTTTTCTTACATTTCTTAAACATTTCTTAAAAATGTTTAGCACCCTACACTTTTCTTTTGATTCACTGACAGAGATGCCGTCTGCCTTTGCCTACAATGCACAAGTGAGGTGAGTCATTAAAAATCCATTCTACTCCAAGTATATGCTTAGACAGCAGAAAGACTCGTAACTTCTTCCTCTACAGCAGTGAAGGAAAACTATCAAAGTCTTCTTTGGACTCCAGTTTGGTCCAAGCACTTTTTAACCTCATGCCTTTCTTTTTTTGACCATAAGAAGTCATGTCTAAAAGAGTGCAATCCGTTCCTCTTGCTTTTATAAGCAGTTTCAAAACTTTAGCTTCCTTTTTCATCCATGGGTTGTACAATAGTCACGTTCAAGCAGAATTAGCTTGAAGCCTGTAGCCTACAGCTCCTTTTTATGCTCTCATCCATGGTTGTAGAAATTTACAGAAGAGTGCCAATTCCCCTTTCACCCACTTATATTTTTGATAGCAGCTTCCTATTCACAAAGGAAAATGAGCTTCCCGTTCTTTGCGATTTTTTTTGTCACAAATGCAATCTGACTCATTAATGATAATGTTCTTCTCCTGGTGCTTGAGCTTAGGCACACTCACTCCAGACTGAGAAAAGCACTGAGGAATTAGAATCCTTTGACAATCCAAGTGCCATCCCTCTAACCTTGAATAGAAAATAGATGCTAATAAATTCAGGGTCTTAAAAATGTGAATTATAGTCATTTCACACTTCGTGGCAGCTTCATGCCGAAGAAATAGCTTAAAACTTAATTACAATGCGTGGCCCTTCTTTAAGTGCAGATGACATTCCTCAGATAGACTTTTGCAAATGACATCTGAGGAAAGGGGTTGAGAAACTAATTAGTTATTCATGACGGAGACTATTGACTGTGTACTGATTAAAAGGAAATGTTGACACCCGTCTTAACATGATGCATCTGTCTATTAGCTTAGGGATCTCCCTGTGGTCCTCTAGGAAAGCTCTTAGGGAAATGATGAAAATGCCCTTCAGCCCTTGAATTCAGATGGATATAGGGAACATCCGTAATGAGTGGAATTAAAATGGAGAGCAGGAGGCACTGGGCTTCTGATTACCCAACGCCGCAAATGCATGGGCTGCACTTAGAGAACCATTTATAAGACAACAATAACGGATTGGACCCATCCCCCTCTTGCTCTTGAGAAGCTATTACAAAACATTCAGTGTTTCTTGCAGCTCACTCTGAAGCTAGAAGTCAAGTTTTAAAGGATGATGTATGGGGAGTTCCATCTCCTATCACATAATAGTCTCCTTGCCTGCGCCATGCAGTGACTAAGTTAAATGAAATGGTAAAGGCGCAGTACCCCTCTTTGTGCAAGGTGAGAGAGTCTTACAAGAGACTCCTGCTCTTTGTTTTAATGACCTAGAATGAGTAAGGAGTGAAGAGGGCAGAGCCAAAAGAGAAACAACTTAATTTTAGAAGGCACTTCCTCGTGTCTGAATTAGTAATGTTCCCTGACAGTCTTCAAGTTCCAGTCACTGAGACATTCCCGGTAAGAGTGACCTTTCTCACCGGGACTGTTAAAAAGGTGTATCAGACCTCAGATAGAGAGAAGATTTTAGCTAAATGACCCTTCACATCTGCTATAATATCAAGGTTCTAAGACTCAGGCTTCAAAGTGTTGCTCACAGATAGGGTTTTACCAGGGACTTCTCATTAAGTTAAAATTGCTTGGAAAACCTCTGTTCACTGAGTTGTTAAGGGCAGATTTTGTGACTAGCATCAATTTATTTTTCTTTCTTATACTATAAGTGGTTGGAGAATAATTCAAGTTCTAAAAGTGCTTTGTAAGTTTCAAAGCATTTTTTTTAATGACTAGCCCATTTGAAACTCTTTACAGTGGCACAAAAGGACTTCTTTCCCATTGTGCGGATGGGAAGACTGATAGCCTAATGTCTTATACCTCCCTCTTTGGAATAATAAGCAAGTCTCTCCATTCTGGCATCTCGGTAAGATTTAATTGCTAGTATGTTGGAAGCAGGAGTGGCATCCACTTCCTAAGCAATATGCTTCTGGAAACTTTATGAACTTTAATAAATGTCAATTGTTGTATAGGGGCTTCATGCCTTTTGCTCATAGGGTTGCTATGAGTCGTTCTCAACTTGAAGGCAATCAACAACAACAACAACATACGGAACAGAAGCTTAGTACACTAGCAGTGGTGCAGAGCAGTGATTAGGACCAGAGACCCAGAACCAAATCTCTGGAAAATGAATCCTTAATGAAGCTAAATACTCTACTATGACTCTAAGTGAGGTCTAAATGCTCCTTCATCCTCAGTGCCCTCATTTGTGAAAAGACGGTTAAGAATATCACCAATCTTAAAAGATCTTCCTGGAAATTATATGCCATGATGTCTATATCAACTACTTCCAACATGATGTAGAAAACTTAATTAATGACTTTAGAATCTTGGTTGTCAAAGAAATGGACTATTACTTAATCTTAAAAATGGCCTGAGGACCTGTCCAAGTATCAGAATAATTTGCCTTTTGGTTAATTATAGATGATTGTAAATAATGATTTAATAGTCAACTTTATATACATCAGCATACTCAATGTAGCAATTAAATGAGTGTTAACTGATTAGTTTGTCAAGTTGGTCACAATGTTAAACTTCAACTTCACTGTTGGAATTTCCTGGTAGCAGTGATAATGTTAACATTAGGGGATGACAGAGCTAAACTTTTTTCCTAACAAGTAGAAGAAAACCTAGAATATTAAGCCCCAAATAGAGAGAATGAAGTATTAAGCATTGTGAATAAAAATAATTAGTATTTTAAGCACTTGGATCACAAAGGACTTTTGAACTTCCTTTTTGAAGCTAAAAATAGAAAGATGAGGGAGTGGTATATGAATGTTTTAAAAATGGACAGGAAAGGTACCAAGGTGGTACCAACCATTTGTCCTTGGCTAATAATTGAGAAGCTGCTGGTTTTAATCCACCTAAAGAAGCCTCAAAAAATGGGCCTAGAAACCTGTGCTAGAATAATAAACCATTGGAAACCTTATGAAGCACAATTCTACTCACACACGTTGAGCCAGAGCCCAATGAATGATAACCAAAAGCATTGTTATTAGCAAAGTATTGTTGTTAGGTACTGTTGAGTACAACTCATAGTGACCCTATGAACAGCTGCCTTGAACGCTGTCCTATACTGTGCCATCCCCATCATCTCTGACATACTAGAACCCATTCATTGCTGAAGGGACCATGTCACTCTATTTCACTGAAGGTCTTCCTCTCTTTCACTGACCCTCCTTCTTCCCAAGAATGATGTCCCTTTCCAAACAAAATAAAACAAACGATGAAAAAGTGGAGCTGGATAGCATTTAATGGTCAACATACTGAAAAATTCACTAGCTCTAACCTTACAATATCCAAACTGCTCACTTTTCTGGCTCCTTCAGCCATTTGATGGAGTGGGATGTAGACTTAAATTGGATTTTCTGGAGACCAGGCCAAGTACATAACCCCAGAAATACAATACCTTGTTTAAGTACATTTTATTCCTTGTACAGACTATTCGAGAAATCAGTAGGCTCTCCTCACCATAGTACAGAAATTAAATTATACGTTTAATGCTAATGAGTCTTTTAAAAATTTGCCAAATATAATATTTTGCATCATCCTGGAAAGTACCCATTTATTTTTATATACATTCATAAAGTTTTCGATTCTCCCTTAAATTGCACCCTTAAGAGTTATGTTGTTTTCTCTCCAGATGAGACTATCATAGGAGCTTATTTTCCTCATGGCTTAGATGGATTTTTATCCCATAACCACAGGTTGCAGCCATTGAACCCTAGCTTCCTACCTGTAACTGATTGCTGGGCCAGATTAACCAGCTAGATTGGGTGGCTACTGTAGTTTCTTTAGGAAAATGAAATCTTATTTGGTAATAATAGGAATGCAGGTATCCCTAAGGCCAATACAAGCAAACTCCAGCAGTATTTTTCAGAGGACGAGTGCTATTTATGCCAACACTATTAATAATATCTATTAGATGAATAACACACAGCAAAATGTTATCCCCGTTGGTTCTCCAGGGCAGGACGTAAAACAGGGTTGAAGAGTTTCAGCCTAGAGGGAGGCTGGACCTCACAGCAAGCCAAACAATGCTAGCCTCTTGTTCACCAATATATTATGTACCACCTAAAGAGCCTGATGAGACCTGGAGAAGCAACTTTTGAAGGGAGACAATGGGAAGGAACTTTGAGTTGGCATTTCACAAGAGGCATCCATCCTAGAGGTCTTGAGCTCACATATTTTTCTGGAATCTGTGCAATTCAGCTGATGCTGCCTCTAGCCAAACCTGACAAGCTAGATATATAAATATAACCCAAATGACTTCATTCCTTTTCAAATGTTTGAGTGTCTACTATGTGGATGGCATATGTGCTTGGGATACAATGGCAGACAAGACGGATGTGCTCCTCAACCTCATGGATTTTGTATTCTAGTAAGGATAGACCCACAATACTCTGCACAGTGATTCCCCCAAATACAACACTAAACACACTGCCGTGCATCAGACTCCAACTCAGGATGACCCTGGAAGACAATGTAGAAATACAAATAGAGTTTCTAAGGCTCCAAATATTTTTGGAAATAGACTGCTTCATCTTTCTCCCATAGGGTGGCTGGTAGATTTGAGCTGCCAACATTTTGGTTAACAGCTGAGTGCTTTACCCACAGGGTAACCAACACAAAGTGTACAGTGTCTACAGAACATGTTTCTATGCCTACCACCAAAATTGTTCCTTTACGTGCATATCAGTGTAACAGTGTTCAGTGTCACAGCAACCACTGTACAGCAACACACAACCAGGGCAATACACCCTAGAAGAAAGTTTGACCAAAAACAATTAAAAACCAGGCCTGAGGGCCACAGATGAAAATCACCCACCTTTGGCTAGGTAGCATCACTTTCTGTCCATTAAGCCCATAGAGCTCTCTCTATGTTGTTGTTGTTGTTGTTAAGTGCTATCAGTCCTAGACAACTCGTAGCAACCCTATAAACAAAAGACCTGAACTCTTGTGTGACTTTCATCTTTTCTCCAGGTTCATAGGGTTTCCGGAGGCAAACTATTTGGGAAGTGGATGCCACTCCTGCTTCCAAGCTTGTTTTAATCGGGAAGCTCCACCAAACACTGTCCACCATGGGTAACCATTATCACATTTGACAGATACATCAATGACATTTTATCTTATTTAATTCTTAAAACAGTCCCTTGAGCAATCATCTCTAATTTATAGATGAAGAACCAGGTTATAGAAAGTGACAGGCTCATCCAAGGGAAGGGAAGCAGCCAACCCCAATCTTATATTTGTCCACTTTTAGCATTTATTCTCCCTACTAAACTGCTCCACTCTAAGTATATCAGGAAGCTCTTGTGGCCTATTGGGTCAGGATATATGTGGTCATCACTAAGGCAAGTGGTTCCAGTCTATCAGATGCTCCCTGGGAAGGCGGACAGTCCCTTCCCATGAAATTACTGCCTCTGAAAACCCATGAGAAGGTCAGCTATGAGTCAGTACAGATTCCAGGGCAACAAGTTTCAAGGGTCATTTTGAGTCAGAGCTGACTCAACCTAACAACAAATGTAAAGGAATCTTTTCTCATATGGAAGACTGAGCGAATTTCTGTATCTATGTATCATTTCTTATGCTTCCTATTGCATTAAGTTAGAAAGACTTTCAGACTACCTGATCAAAAGTAACTTGAGGACACAGCAAAAGAACTCCCCGGCAGAGCTTCCTGGCTATTGCTTCATATTCATATCCTAGTACAAAGAAGACAGCTGTTACTACAAACTCATTTATACCATGGGAAACATTTGTAAAAACACTTTTAAACAAAATTAATTTTTCATCCATAGCCTTATAACCCTTGGACCTTATTTCAAAATACTAATTTTGTTCTCTTTTCTAAAGCTAACCAGAAAGAGTGAGCTAGTAAGCTGTCCCTCATTGCCGTCAAGTTGGAATCACCTTATAGCTGACCCTTCAGCAAGTTTTCAGAGCCTGTAAATCATGGGGAGGAGATTTGGCCATTTTTCTGTGGTGGAGCAACTGGTTGATTCAAATCTCCTGCCTTTGGGTTGGCAGCAAAACTGTTTACCACTAGACCACAAGAGAGCTTCCTTTTGTGGCCCTTTGTTGTTATTAGGTGTCACTGAGTCAAGTCGGACTCATAGTGCCCCTGTGAACGCTGTCCTATCTTGTGTCGTCTTCATAATCTCTGACACGCTTAAGCCCATTGCATTTCATTGAGGATCTTCCCCTCTTTCACTAAACCTCAACTTTTCCAAGCATGATGTCCTGTTCCAGGGAACAGACTTTCCTAGCAACATGCCCCAAAGATGGGACACAAAGTTTAGCATTGTGTAATTAGTATTCCTTTTTCATTTGTCCTGGTTAGTCATTCTTAAAGGATTGTAACTCCAAGCCAGTGATTCTCAATTTGGCTTTATTTAGAATCATTTCTGGAGTTTGAGGGTGGGGATTCCTAGTCTCCTTTCAGAACAGTGGAGTCAGAATCTCTAGGGGTATGTCCTGGACAATGGTATATGGAATACCACAGGCGATTCCATAGAACATCCAAAGCTGAGAACTAGGGATTCTAGAAGGACATATACCGTACTATAGGCCTTTCCCACTTTAAAGACAGTGTGTTTGAAGGACACATACTGTACTATAGGCCTTTCCCACTTTAAAGAGAGTGTGTTTGAAGGACACATACTATACCGTAGGCCTTCCTCACGTTAAAGACAGTGTATCATAAACTCCCTCACAATGTTTAGCACATTAGTGAACATTCAGTAAATGTAGAGTAAGTGGATAAGTGAAGAGATGAAGGATAGTTGAATGAGTGAGTGGATGAGAGATAAGGACAAAAATGATTATAACTGTTATTAGAGTTAGGTACTTAGAATAACCACTAAATGATGTTTTACAGTCGGCATTATAATTGTTTAGATTCTTCATACTGCTGTGGAAAAAAAAAGCATTATTAGAGACTTGAAGTAAGTGTATGCAAAAGTAAACAGCAAACTGCAGGAGTCACTGTCATCTGGGAGTGGAATTTATGTTGCCTTCTCTAATACTGCATTCATCTCCATTCTTGGCACACTCCCATCTCGACAGCACAGGCAGCCGTTACATCTAAGGTAATGGTTCATTATTATTTCTTCAGTGAATCGTGTTTGTCTGAAGGATGCAAAGATAACAAAGAGGAAATTATAGTTTGTGTGGGGTGATATGATTGCTTGTAAACCAAGCAATAAAGGGGAAGTCTGCAGGAGCAATTGAGAATTCCCTTTCTGTCCTCCAAGTGCAGAAAACACACAGAGATAACCATTCATGCTCTATTCACATTTTAATTGGGGGTGGGAGAAAGACACAGAGGCATCTTTCCATACCTGGGCAACCCACAATTTTCTTGTTAAAGCATTCATTACACCCTTGGATAATTCAGTGGCATGCCAGTGCCACATTGGGCACATCAATTTTTGGGTCTGTTTCTTATTCACTTTGCCCAAACAAATCTGTATTTGTAATAGGGATCAGTGAGGGAGAAAAATGAAGAAATCAGTATGTGCATGAATTTTCTGTTGATGCAACTAGTAGTGCTTGGTCAATACGCTCCCTAGATGTTAGGTGAGATTTTCCTGTGCACTAATATACCTAAAACTGACTGATGCAACAGGCTTTCAACAGGTTTTAGAAAACACAATGCCGTTCTTCAGGGCTTCTCCATTGTCAAGATTACCACTGTCTGCAAATGTCTATTCTACTGGATATGCTTAGGGAGTTCTGGTGTTCTAATGGGGGTTCTGCTGTCATAAGGATGACTAGCTTGCTTTTAGGGTCAGACAGTCCTAACACTGCCTGTATTTCTAAGTATTTCACCACAGTAAGATTTTGTTTTCTCATGTGCAAAATGAGGATGCTGACACCTCTGCCTCTAAACACCCACTGGAGGGTCAGCTATGGGTCAGTCCAGACTTGATGGTACCCAACAACAGTACCATTAAGAAAGCTCTGGTGGCCTAGTGGTAAGGAGCACTGCCAACCAAGAGGCAGGGAGCTTGACTCTAACAGCTGCTCTTTAGGAGAAGGATAGACATTCTCTTCCTGTGCATTCTGCAGTCTGAAAATCCACTGTAGGGTCAGTTATGAGTCAGTTCTGACTCTATGTCCATGAAAATGATTTTTTGAGAATGCCATTAAGTGAGGAAATCCATCTGGCAATGCACTCTTTGGGTTGGGGTTTTTGGAAAGCGTGTCTGTAATATAAATTCCATTTAATTAATATGTGTATCTTAGCAATACAAAGATGACTAAGACATGGTCCCCACTATGGTGAACCATACTCCGACCTGTTGTCGTTATTGTGTACCATTGAGTGGAAACCAACCCATAGCTGACCCTCCAGTGTTTTCAGAGGCAGTGCTTCACACGGGAGGAGACTGCCCTTCTTTCTTCTGTGGAACTGCTGGTGGATTTGAACTGGTGGATCTGGCATACCTTTGGTTTGCCAGTGCAACTTCTTATCCCAAGGACACCAGAGCTCCCCACTAGTAAAGGGTAAAAACATTTCCTCCTTTTATGAGGGAAGCATTATGTTTGGTGTTCCTCTTCTTGGAGGTGTTAATCACTTTCCCAATTCTCCAATCATAATGAATATAACTACTCTTATATGATAGCGTGTAACATAGGGTTATATACAAAATGCTAGGACAAGAGAAGAAAAGACATGTGCTCAGTTTCAAAGATGAGCAGGAATTCATCAGAAGGAGGCGATCAAAGATCTTCCAAGTAGGGAAAGGTAGCAAACGGAGCAATATGGAGACTTGAAAACACACTGTATGTTGAAAACATAATGAAACTAGCAACATAGGGCAGAGTATGCCAGGAATCGGGCTGGAGAACTATGTGGGATCAGATGATAAAGGGATTTAAATGCCGTGCCACGTTTAACATTCTCTGAATGTCAGGGAAGAACAACCCTGACAGAAAATTTAACAAAGCTAGCTAGGCAGGTTAACTATTAGAATGATTTTGAAAGTTTTCACTCTTATCTATGTTCTTGATTTATTCTCAGTATGAGATTACTTATTAAACAAAATTCTAGTTCTGATCTATCCCTCTAAAATTGATTACATCATGTGTGGTTGGCAAACCAAACTGTGTCATGAGATGAAAATATCATCTCTGCAGGCTCTTTCATGTAATTGGCAGCTGGTGTCATGAAGAATTTCACTGTCCCCTGTCATTGGATTTAATGGAAACCTGCTTAGAGGGTCTATAAGAACCAATGCGTTGTCATGGAATGGACTCTGATTCACCAGGACTTAATATGTGCAAAAAACCCAAAACAAACAAACAAACAATCAGCAACCCAAAAAAAACCCCAAAACAACAAAACCCTGTGATCCATGGTGATTTCAGTGACTTCATGGTGATTTGGTGCCATAGTCTGTCGGGAGTGGTGCCGCCAACCCTCAGGCTCAGCATCTCCATCGGTAGGCAATCCCTTCTGGTTATTCCACAGCTTCAGACACCTAATGGAGCATCACTATGAGTGAGAAGAGACTCTGTGCAAACGCATTTGAGTTTTGATATTCTTGAACATAGATCACCAAGCCTTTCTTTCAAAGATCCTCTGAGGGCACTGGAACTTCTGCTCACCATTCCACTAACAACTGAGGATATTATTACTCACTTGCTTTAGGGCTGTCTTCTACCTACAGTGCTCCTAGGACTTAAGGTTGATCAAGCATGACAAAGTTGCTGACTTATTTGAAACTTTGTAATTTCAAAAAGAGAAAAGATAATGTAGAATGTCAGTTTAATTTTCAGAAAGACAGTGTGCCACCACAGTTCTGATGTCATAAAATGTATAAATATAAGATCTTAGATTCCTTCTCTTTGAGGAATAAATTCTACTTTTTTTCATAAGATGTCACAGCCACCAGATATTACAAAATGATGTTTTAGAAAGCAGCAGTTAAAGCATCTATATTGAAAAGCTTCCAGGTGAGCAAAAAGCAAGGGGAAAATGCTTCGGGAAAACAGGCACACCTTGAAATACGTTAAAAACAGAACAACTTGTGTCTTTTGCTTTACCCCTGGTCTCCAAAATCAAACTGTATAAATGCAACAATCTTTTTCAGCTTCTGTCAAAAAAAAAGGCAGTTTCTTTAAGCTCACTGTAGAGTTTAATGCGGAAACCAAGATAAAGGGAAAGAAAATACAGATGGACAAGGAATGTTAAAGTACTACACAGAAAACTAATTGGAAATGTAGGAAGAAGCCAGCACATCCAACTGTGAAGAGAGGCAGAGGACATCATTTGATCAGCAGGGGCTGGTTCTCCAGGGCTTTGAGGTATGAGGGGTCAAGGACTGGGGGAAGCTTAGTTTTACACTTGAAAGCGCTTAATAATGACTGTGGGTAAGGCATAAATGCCTAGGGTCTCCAAAGCGCAGGCACCGAGTGTACACACATGCACTGTGCATTAATGGGCGTTTAGTGAGGCTGCTGCCAGTGTTCACTTTCCCTTGGCATCCTCCTCTCAGCTCACAGTCACAGGGAAAGTTTAACCTGGAATCGTCAGAAAAGTAAAAGGTTTTAAAATCACAGATTCTTTGCAGGACTGTTGAGTCTCCAAAGCCTGCAATAAAATGCAGAAGGGAAAGAAGGCACCGAGCTGGGGTATAGAAGTGAGTCAGAGCCAAACAGCAGTCTTAAAGGAACAGTTGTACTGGACCTAGAACTATTTAGTTCTAACAAGAAAATGTGCTGGATTATGTCTGAATAAGGGCTTATTCATTCCGCAAGATTTCATTGACTCTCCCATTCAGACTTGCCTAGGTCGCCTCTCATTACTCTTTTGCCAAATTTAATTCTGCACTGGGCTTAAGTACCACTTCCTCAGGCCCTCTCCAACTCAGACCATAAAATCTTTATGCTTTCTTATGTAACTTTTGCTTTCTTTTATCTTGCATATTCACTTTCATTGTTTATAGTTGCCCTGCAGTCTTTAGTTGTGTGTGGATTCCTAAATAGTCAAAAACACCATAAGGGCACAGAAACTTTCTTTTTTGTTTCCTGTCCCCTGTTCAGCACAATCGCGAGTTCATGATAATAATTCAGCATACAGTTCTGGAGTGAAGGGTAAACAGAACAGGATAAATCAGAGGCAACTGGTATGGTTGATCCTGTTGCTATTTTATGTGCCGTCGAGTCTGAACCAGTTAGCTGATAGTCCAGTGGGCTTTCAGAGGTAGTAAACTGCATGGGGGGAAACTACCCATCTTTCTCCCCGGAGCACCTGGTAGATTCAAAACCAGTGCAATTTCTTACCATTAAGCCACCAGAGTTTATACAGAGCTTACACCAGAGCTTACACATGGGTGACTCTAAGGAAGAAAAGAGAGGAAAAGTCCTGTTGTAGCAGAGCTTAAAATCAGAAATACTTAGCTTGTGGAAGACGGAGGCCTGTAGCAGAGTTCTAACCTCATTTGGATTCTTGAGGAGGCTCAACTACCATTTGCATTTTTTCTAATCAGCCAGCCAGCCTTGTGATATGCAGTTGAGAGCAAATTACTACCTCCTCCAGTCAGTGGTTTATACAAAGGACTAGGATCCTTGTCTGGATGTGTCCTTAATGATTCCCAGGAATCTTCAACCGCTAGATGGCCAGGGGGCAGGAACCCCAAACAATAAGGTTATTTTGCTTAAAATCGTGCACATATCCCAATCAGTCTTCTGATGACTTTGGTAATTTGGCCAGTGACAGTGCTCTGAATCATTGCCACTAAGTCAGAAACTACTCCTGGTTGACCCTCCAGCGGGTTTTTGGGAGACTGTAGCTCACACAGGAAGAGATTGCCCAGCTCTCTCCCTCAAAGCCCAGGGGAATTAGAACTTCTATAGAGGTGCCACTTTTGGGTTAGCATCTCAGCTCTCAGTGGACTCTACCGACAGAGCTACTTACGTGCAGGGCCTGGCATATACTAAGCTTTTCATGGATGAATAGGTAGTGTTGAAGAAAAGTTACTGAAAACAAAATCCATTACCCAGAAAACCCTCTTAAAAAATGAGAGAATGAAAAGTTTATTATTGAATAAGTATTAAACCAGAACATCATTCATCACGAGCAGTTCACTATAGAAACGGCAAATACTTAAGAGGAATTTTAACCATTTCGGTGTTCTACATTCCTGTTTTCAGAGTTATGGTCTTAATTTCTGAGTTTCTTTATGACAGAAGGAGAGAGAGCTCTGGTGAGCTGGGCTGCTCACCCAAGCACTACATGGCTGTGTTGGTTCAATTCACCAGTGACTGGGAGGGAAGAAATATGTGTGGTTTCCTCCTCTGTAATTTACAGTTTCCACAATTAAAAGATGAATTGCATTGAGAAAGTCTGCTGTCAGAGTCCTCTCCAAGGTACTGAGGAGCAACGATGTCAGTCTAGAGACTAAGGTGCACCTGATACAGGCCATGGTCTTTGCAGTCACTTGCTATGCTTCAGAGAGCTGGACAATGACTAAGGATTATAGAAGGAGAGTTGATGCCTTTGAGCTTTGGTGCTGGAAAAGAGTATTGAATATACCATGCACTGCTAGGAGAACAAACAAGTTCATCCTGGAGAGGGTAAAGCCAGGCTAGTCCTTGGAGGCAAGGATTCTGAAACTCCATCTGATATATTTTGGACATGTTGCAGGGAGGCACTAGTCTTTGGAGAAGGATATCATGCTTGGGAGGGTGGAGGGAGAGCACAGGAGAGGAAGACCCTCGATGAGATGGATTGATTCCATCACTGTAGTAATGGGGTGGCCATATTAGAGACAATAAGATTGACACAGGGTAGAACAGGGTTTATGGCTGTTGTCCATAAGGTTGCTATGAGTTGCAAGAGACTTGATGGCGCATAACAACAACATGATGGAGGGGCCCTAGGAGCCAAACCTGACTCGACAGCAGTGAGTAAATGACTGAGTTTTCTAAAGGTATTTTTGAAAGAGCTTAGGAGGAGAGCAGGGTCTTCCCTTATTATCAACAGGGACCATTCAAACTATATCTTCTCCAAGACAGAGAGAAGTATAGGTTATAGAAGAGAGATGAGAAATTGTGGATTGTCAAACTAGTTACTTATAACTTACACTAGAGACAGCAGAAAAAGCCATTGTAATGGCTTAGAGGAGTTTGTCTACATTAGAAAAGTATGATACTAACTAGGATTTGAAGACCATCCAGAGTGATGCATTCAGAGTATAAGAATAACAAGTGTAGAGTTGTTATTCTGAAACTCAGGTTTATTTTTCGCTATAGGGGTCAATTCCAATTCTTCTGATACTCCAGTAATGAGAAGAGGGAGCCTTTAATAGGAAGCTGTGATGACCAGCACTAACACTGGATACCTGTAGGGAATTCTCAACACTCCCTTTCACCAAGTGACAAATGTATAGGAAAAAAGGTAAAGAACCTTGGAGTAATAGCTGATAAATACTTTAAAAAGCCTTTTAAGTATTTTATTATCTTCCTCAGAAGCATATGTTTACAATAAATCACTGACATAAGCTTAGTTACTGGAAAGCATCGTTCCTGTTCTATCTCATGAAGTCAGATCTGACCTGTAGTTGATCCTCCAGTGGGTTTTCAGAGACTATACATTGCACAGAAGGAAACTGCCCATTTTTCTCTTCCACAGAGCAGCTAGTGGATTTGAACCACATGCCTTTGTGTTGGCAGTGCAACTCCTTATGGCTAAGCCACTAGAACATCCTACTAGAAAGTATTGCCGTTATTGTTCACATGTTCTTGTTGTTAGGTGCCATTGAGTGGAGTATGGCTAACAGCAACCCTATAAACAATAGATTTTAACTCATCAGCTTGTGCCATCCTCAACATCTTTTACACACTCAAGCCTGTTGCTGCAGTCACTCTGTCAATTCATCTGGTTGAGGGTCTTTCTCTCCTTCACTGACCCTCTGCATTTCCAAGCATGAGTGTATGATGTATCTCTCTCAGGATCCTAGCAACAGGCAGAAAGTATGCAAGAGAAAACTCGATTGCCGACCTCTGACTGCACTTTCTTGAAGACATATCTGTTTGGTTTTTTGCAAGTCCATGGGATAGTCAGTGCTCTTCTCAAACATCAGCTCAAAGGCATGGTTATCCATCTGTCATGCTTATTTCATTGTCCTCCTCTCAAATGTATAGCAAGTGGTTGAAAAGACCATAGCCTGAATCAGGCACACTTTAGTCCTCAGACTGACATCATTATGCCTCCATAGTTTGGAGAGGTCCCTGACTACAGACTTTGCCAGTGCAATAGGTCTCCTGATCTCCTGACTCCTACTGTTAACATAGTGTAAAAGAAATAGCTACAAGAAAGACATAATGACTTTAATGAAAAATGACCCCACAGTCAACATTCATGGCAGGGACCTCTCCAGAGTACTGAGAAGCAACAATATCAGTCTGGAGATTAAGGTGTGCCTTATCCAGGCCATGGTCTTTGAAATTACTTGCAAAGTAATCATCAGAGAGCTGGACAGTGACTAGGGAAAAAACAGAAGAAGAATCAATCAATGCCTTTGAGTAATGGTGCTGGAGAAGAGTCTTCAGCATACCGTGGACTGCCAAGAAAACAAACAGGATGAAGCAGAGAGGGTGAAATCAAGTTCTCCTTAGAGGCTAGAATTTTGAAGCTCCATCTCACATACTTTGGGCATGTGGCCAGGAGGGACTTGTTGAAGGACAGCAGCTTGGAAGGGTGGAGGGAAAGCACAGAAGAGGAAGACCCCAGATGAAGAATGATACAATAACTGGAGCAATGTGGGTAATTGTGTCAGAGTCAGAGTGAGACTGCCTCAGTACAAGGCAGGCTGCAGAGATGTTGTACATAGGGTTGCTGTGAGTCACAGTTGACTCGATAACACATAACAACAACAACAACAACCATTAGTGTTAAGAGTTCTGTGACAGAAATGAAAACCTACAACTGTGAACTTCCTTGTGGTCATGTTCATACATGTTTTGATGGGTACTTCACAGTCTTTCATGGCCCAACCCCTGCCTTGCTAATATGTACTGTGGGGTTATAGCTATGGTGAAATGTTGCCAGATTCTTAATATTTTTCTTCCTATTTGAACTTTGAATTCCAGAACATTTCCTTATTCCATTTTCTCCTCACATCTCTCCATTCTTTGAGTTGAAGTTTAGACCTTTCTTCCTGTAAAGCTCCTCTGGAGCCCCAATATTTAGTACAATCCGTTCCTTTAAAAGGAAAAAAAATGTGCCCTTTTATTATTATTGGAGTGAAGTCTTTTAAAGCAGCTTAGTTTTCCATCCAATAATGAATACAGGTTATGTTCTGTGACACTGATTACAACCCCTGTGTCATAATACTCCTCGCATTTCTTCCCTGTCATCTGCTTTTATTCTTTCCTTTTTCCTGGTCCTTCC
>NW_006400104.1:1916397-1921708 GCF_000299155.1 Elephantulus edwardii | reverse complement strand
TAACAAATGGTGTTGGCAAAATTGGAAAAATATCTGCAAAAGACTCAAGCAAGACCCACACCTCACTCCATACACAAAAACCAACTCAAGGTGGATTATTTCCATGTTCTTAATTTTCTTTGCTTCAGACAGGAAGAAACTGATATTTGCACTTTAGATGGCAGCCTGCATCCTTGTCACACCAGTGGCTGCTCATCAAAGTAGGACGTAGAATATATTTTTGTAGACTATGTTAGGATCATGGGACGTAGTGCCCCCTGCAACTGAGACCCTGAGCTGCCAGGCCAAGAATTTCATTCACTCAAGCTGTTTCATTTTAGCTGTTGCTGTTGTTTTTATCATGGAGTTGGAATAGACCCGAAGGTGACCCTCCACTGGCTTTTAAGAGGCAGTAAATTACATGGGGGTTGATTGTCCCACTTTCTCCTGTGGAGCAACTGATGGATTTGGACTGCTTGCCTTCAGGTTGACAGCACAACTCCTTACCACTAGGCCACCAGAGAAATTTTACTGGTTCTGCCCTGTGCTTGTTTTACTATCACATTATCTTGTATTTTAATGCTAAGTTGTTACTTTTCTCCTATCAGATGGGGGAAGAAGATTCCATTCTTCACTCACCATTTCCTAGTGTCTAGCACATACTAATATTTACTGAATGAGTAATATAATTCTAATATTTCATACTTCAAAGAATTGAAAATGTTGCTAAAGTTATTGGAAGATTGTAGGGATGGTCAGGGTTTGAAGCTGGATCATTTCAGAATTTTATTTTCTCAGAAGCAACCTGAAGTTAGAGCAGCAGAAAAACCTATTCAACAATCAAACATGAATCTAGAGGAAGCAGATAAGAAGTGGACATTATCTCCAGAGAAGAGATAAGAATAAAGTGGCTAAAAGACAAGAGACAGATGGACCAGAAGGAAGACAGAGGGAAGGGAAGAAATTGTAAAGGGAGTAAATTATATAAACCTGGAGGAAGGGGGAAATGATCTCTCACAGGAGTAGTAACATTGCCATTCTGTAGACTGGAATTAAAACAAATCCATAGAAAGAGAACAACCTAAGAAACCTTTAAAGTAAAGAGACAGATGCTGCGAAAAAATAGGTAGCAGAGTGGAGGCATTTGCTTTAGTGTTTGGGGCAGGGGTGGGGTGGGGTTGGGTGTAAGGGCTGAGAAGTGAAGAATGGCTGGGGGAGAACCAGCCTGGGCCATGGCAGCTATCATGTTTCCAGCAATGTAAAAGCAGAGGCACATGCTATGTGAAAATAGAATAGGTTAGAAGCAGAGCCTTGACTCCATTTTAAAATTTTGACATTAGTCTGATCCATCTTGGATTTTTAACATGGCAAGTCTATTTCAGATGGCGTAGTCCATAGGAGTTGTGCTGCTAACCCAAAGGTCGCCCTTCTCTGGCCATTCAGATCCATCAATGGCTTCTCTTGGTGATTTGTAGTCTCTGAAAGCCCAGTGGAGGGTTGGCAGTGAGTTCATTCTCACTCGAAGGCAGAGCTTGTGTTTTGAACCTCAATGGCTAACTTGGCCATAGAGCCCAAAGACAACATTCCATTTTCCTTAGGTCTGCTGAGTGATGGGTAGCTACTCTATTCTCAAATATATTTTTTTTATTTTATTTTAACAAATAGATGCAAAATATGATGGCTTGTGCCCTAAGGGGTGTGAGATATAGCTTTATCAATAAATTTTTACAGTGGACTCTTAGAAACACCCATGATTGAGGAAGTCATTTTACTAATAGGTTAACTGACAAACATGCCTTATTGCTATCCTGGACAACCAACTAATAAATGGAATGCTATGTATATTTGATCAATCATGTAATCTCACCCTTGTGTTATACACCTAGCCCTGCCAGATTTTCATCAATATCCTGCCTGTAACTCCCCGTATGGTTTTCAGATGAATTACGAATTTTGTTACTTTTAGTTCTCATTTTAACACTACTGGAACGTACCCCTTCATTTGGTCTGCAGAGTGACACTTGATGTGTGAAGATGGACATTTCACAGAATGGAAATGGGCAATTTCCCTGATTCATACTATCTGTATCCCTCAGTAAACACTACTTGCTTTTTGTTAAGCTGATCCTTTGATGCTGGTCCTTGGCAGATGAAAAATAAAGTTAAATTCACACTTGGTAAATGCAATGAAGAGGGAGTATGAAATATGGTAGAGAAGAAACTGAAGGAGGTGGATATGAAGTAAAAAAACCCAAAACCTTAGTATTATTCTCTTTTGTCTCTGAATTCTCTTTGTTCCTTATAATTTTATCCCACAGGAAATAGAGTTAGGCATATGCTGCATAGAATGCTTTATTGGTTTCCCAGACCTTTGATGAAACACACTGGAATGGTTGCAGAAGAGTGGCAGGGACCATCAGTACTCTGATTAATATGCTTTTCCTTGATTGATCACTCCAAGGGATTTAGGCCTTTCAGCATCCACAGACAATCCAGCTTCCCCGCATGCTGCCTCAGAACTCTTCCCACACATTCTTCCTGTGTGCATCTCCACCTTGTCAAGAAGTTTATAGTGCGGGAGCAAAGACAACAAGGGTAAAGTCACTTACTTCAATGCCTTGGAACTAACCAGAATCCACAGTAGCTATTCCACAGATGTTTACTGAAGTGAAGTCAAGCTAAGCTGAGGTTCATTTATGTCATAAGGCTCAAATTTCATTCCTTTCCCCCTCTTCTCCTCAAAGTGAGCTCTTTAGAGAACGTTTTACTGTTTCATGAATAAGAACAAAACGAACCTGTTATGTTTAATCTTCAAGATAAGTTGATGAGGTAGGTACTATTTTTACCTCTCATTCCATTCACAATGAATCTGAGGCCCTGAGAGGTAAAAGAACTGGTTAGTCCAAAGTCATACTGCAAGTAAATGACTCAACTGTCATATGAACTCAGATTTTTCAAAGTCCAAAGACTCCTAGACCACTGTCAGTCAGTCAGTCAGTCAGTCAGTTAACTCCTCTCCCCTCACCTCGTCATAGGCCTTAGCCAACTCTCTCAACATCTCCATGAAACATCCTCACTGAAGGTCACACTGTGGTAGTCAACCTACTTCAATGACACCTTTCTCTTTCCTTTTTTTTCCCTTCATTTGCCCTCCAGTCCTGGAAGAATCCAAGGTCTCGGTTGTAATTAGTACAGGCACTGCCTCATTTGGCAGGAGAGAGCTGATGGATGGTCTCAGTAGGCAGGCTGGTGTCTTCTACGCAGTGATCCCCAGCTGTCTCCATCCTTGAACAGGATCTCTACCGAAAACACCCGGAGTGCTTGGTAGAAAGCTTAAACGGTTGCTGACAGCTTTGCAGGTGCTCAGAGGACAAAGCTGTGGGTGACTATGAAATTTACTTTAGATCCATCAAATGATTTAAACAAGAGGTTTCATGGTCACCAATTTCAGTAATTCTTTTGAGTAACTGAGGATGGCTCAGCTTGAATCTCTGATCCACTTGGCTTTATGAAATTCTAACAGCAAAGCCAAAGTCAGAAGACAAGTTTGATCTTAAGGACTTCACAGGGCCTGTCCTTAAAACTGACCATTTCTTCTCTTCCCTATGAGACTCTGTCAGGACTTAACAACCGTGCCTATGATTTATTAGCGTGTCTGATTCACTCAAGGGGCAGGCCCATTTTTCAAAGATAGCCCATGCTCCAAAGCTGCTCTTTGCACACCGACCGTCCATCACAGGCACCTGCCCCGACAATCAGCAGCTCCAGATACAGCTAGACCTCACCAGACAATGCAGCAATCTCATGGGACCTGGTGCACAGAAGAATAATGGATTTCTAGAAATGCACTACTATGGCAAAGTAATAAGATTAACAAAAAGAGCCAGAGCAGACCAGAGGCTGGGGAACCACGGAGACTGCAATTCCAGGAAATGAAGTCTTGCAAGTCTATGCTACAACAATGGGCTCGAACACACCTGCTACCTGGACAGTGCTTCCTTCCTTCTTTATATAGAAGGTCTCTGTGACTCACCGCCAGCTCACCAGCAGCTTATAGTAAACCACAATAAGCCTGAAGTAGCAGCATCTCACATGAAGGTCAAACTTACATCCCACCCACAAAGTAGGAACAGTTGGCATCTGCACAAAAAAGGTCATCAAAGATTACTAAATGGATCTGGATTGAATCAGTTTCAGCTTGCTCAGCTCTACAGTCAACCCTCTTGTTTCCAGCAGTCAGGAAATCAAAAGACATGATTGCACTAAGAAAGTCTGTGGTCAGGGAGCTCTCCAGAGTGCTGAAGAGTAATGATATCAGTCTAGAGACTAAGGTGTACCTGATCCAGGTCAGAGTCTTCACCATTACATGCTATGCATCAGAAAGCTAGAAAATTACTAAGAATGACAAGAAGAATTGATACCTTTGAGTTGTGGTGCTGAAGAAGAGTACTGAACATATCATGGACTGTCAAGAGAACAAATAGGTCTATCTTAGAGAAGGTGAAACCAAGTTTCTCCTTGGATGCAAGGATTTTGAAGCTCTATCTCATATCTTTTTGGCATGTGGCCAGAAGGGACTGCTCCTTGGAGAAGGACATCATGCTTGGAAGGGTGAAGGGACAGTGTAGAAGAAGACGACCCCAGAGCAGATGGGTTGACACGATAACTGGAGTCATGGGATTAGGCATGTCAAAGTCAGTGAGACTGGCTCTAGATAGGGCACAATTCAGAGCTGTTGTACGTAGTATCACTACTGAGTCATAGGTAACTCGATGGTACATAAAACAGATTGAATCAACGTGGAAACTAGCAAAATTAAAATTATATGCATTCACATGGAGCTAACCCTCTTTATTCCTGCCTTATTTCCTTCTTTAAAAGCCATTTAGCAAGAATCACAAAACAGAAAAAAGAGAAAAGGTAGCTGATCTACTTTTGTGGTGGCAGAATTTTCAGCATAGGCTGCCATTCATTGTCCCATAGAACTGAATAGTTATCTGATACTCTCTCTTCCCAAATTTGAATGGACCCAAAATGTCATTGAAGTTATATAGTATTTCTTTTGTTAAGTCATTGCTCCTGAGTGCTTCATAGTATTTCATTGTATGACTGTATCAAAATTCTTCAATCCATTCAGTTGGGGTTGGACATTTAGGCTGTTTCCATGTTCTTGTGAGGGTGAATAGTGCTGTTATGAACATTGGTGTACAAATCTCTATTTGTGTCTCAGTTCTAATCCAGAAGAATGTCTATCTGTGTTTCATTGACTATGCAAAGGCATTTGACTGTGTGGATCCTAACAAACTGTGGCTGACTCTGAGAAGAATGGGAA
>NW_006400104.1:1914457-1915100 GCF_000299155.1 Elephantulus edwardii | reverse complement strand
AGATCTTATGTGGTTGATTGCCCTAGGGAGTGCATTCCTCCCTGGTGTTAATGATCACCTTGTAGGAGTGGTTCTATTGTCTGTATGGAAATTGAGTCTCTTAAATTGAATACAATTTCAGGCTTAAAGAGGAGCAAGGGTCAAAGCCTCTGAAGTTCTGCTAGCCTCTGTCTGACCAGGACACTTGATGTTTTTATTAGAGTTTTGTTTCACATTCTTCTCCTGTTCTATCAGGATCTTCTATTGTGTACCTTTTCAGAGATATCTGCGGTGGCCATGGTGGTGGGGTAACATGCTGTCAGATGGACTATGGCTCATAGCAACCCTATGAACAGGAGTGTCCTGTTGCCCTATCCTGAGACATCCTCACTCTCTGTTATATGCTTGAACCCATTGTGACAATCTCTTGTGTCAGTCTATCCTGTTGAAGGCCTTCCTTTCTTTTTCTGGACCTCTACCTTTCCCAGGATCATGGATTTTCACAAGTATTGGCCCATCCTGACAACATGCCCCAAGTGTGTGAGATGGAGTTTCATCAACAGTGAGAGTCAGGCACAATCTAGTTCTTCTGGTCTCATGGGCCTGGAAACGGAAGTTCATCTGATGCTTTTGGCCTTTGGCCTACTATTATTTCCATGTTCTT
>NW_006400104.1:1906630-1914357 GCF_000299155.1 Elephantulus edwardii | reverse complement strand
TATGGGAACCCAAGGATGAAAAGGGTGGAAATAGAGGAATGAGGATGGGTAGGGGCAAAATCACAGAGTTGCACAATTTGGTGGGTGGAAGCAGGGGGGTAAAGGAAATGGAAAAGACCCAATGGGGACCTGAAAAGGGGCATAATCCAGTGGTGATAATTTTTATAAAACATAATTAATGGAAAGAATTGTCTGAAACAAAATGTGAGTGAAAAATTGTGTGAAACACAATATATATGAACTTTGTGAGCAAACCAATGTAAAAATAGAAATTAAAACATCAACAGTTGTACATGGAAGAGGATTGAAGAGAATATGCCTGATAAAATAGGCAGCCCCAGTCATGAAAATATGCTTCCATTCATTGATCCTTTTATTGATAACAGGATCCTATCATAAATTGCAGTTTATTGACAGGTAGTGCTGATATGAACCAAAGGCTGGGAACAACACAAGAGAAATACACTATATTCATTTCAAGCCAGTTGCGATATTGCTAGATGGTGCAAGGAGAAAACGTGATAACCATCCATCATTACAGAACCGGTGCAGATACCTGCTTCAATGGCACCAGGGAATGGAGCAGAGGAATTCAGACTTTATGGAGAACATGACTATTTCTGCTGATGTTGCCCTTGTCCCCCTCAGTATCCCTTTATATAAGTATATAGGACTGGGAGAAGGATGGGCAGCCTCCTCCCATGTGATTAACTGTCTCTGAAAATCCACTGGAAGGTCAGCCAGGAGTCAGTTCCGACTCAATGGTACACAACAGCAGTCGATCGGGAGTTGTGCTACTAAAGCAGAGGCAGTTCAAATGCATAGCACCCTATGTACAACAGAGCTGAACTCTGTCCTGTCTTGTGTCATTCTTATCATCCTTCACGTATCTGAACCCATTTCTTCAGTCACTGTATAAGTCCATCTTTCTGAGTCTCTTCTTCTCCTTTACCGAACCTCTAACCTTTCCAACCATGAAGTCCCTTCACAAGGAGTCACCTGCGCTAGCAGCATGCCCAAACTATGTAAGACGAAGCTTTACCATCTTTGCCTCCAAGGAGCACTTTGATTGCACCTTCTTCAAGACATATCCGTTTATGCTTTTGATAGTGCATAGGATGTTTTGTACTCTTCTTCAACATCACAACTCTGAAATATTGATTGTTCTACCATCATCGATATTCATTATCTGGCTCTCAAATGTATAGCAGAAGAGTAGAAAATCCATAGCTTGAATAAGGCACACTCTAGTCTTTAAACTGATGACATAACTTTTCAAGACTTTGGAGAGGTCCCTGACAGCAAATTTTCCAAATGCTGTGAGCCTTCTGCTCTCTTTACTGCTTGTCTCAAGGGTGTTGCTTATAGATCTAAGTAAGATGAAATAGTTGTCAATGCCAATCTTTTCTCCATCTATCATGACGTCACCTATCAGTCCAGTGGTGAGGAATTTTGTTTTCTTGATGTTAAGATGTAATATATATTGAAGGCTGTGGTCCTTGATATTCTTCAGCAAATGCCTCAAGTCCTCTTCGCTTTAAAATGATGCCTCACTGGAGTGCATTAAATGAGAGAAGCTAGCTATTCTAAGACCATGTGCTGTAAGAAAGGGGAGATGAAGGTAAAGCAACGAAAGAACCTGCAATGTTTGGTTAGGTGACTTGCCAACTGTTACAGAGCTAATAGAGCATAGGACTGAGTTCTGACCCAGCCATTCCAGCTGTTTACACAGCACTATTTGGGCTTCTTATTCTTATTTAAACATTATGACTAAACTTAGACAGATGGCTGTTAAAACAGCAATCAGGATGAATGGGGGAAACTGTGGGGGGAAAAAGTATAAAAAGTAACCTGAAATTTCATAGGACCCAGTTGGTCCACTGCTAGGAATATACCCCAAGGAAAATAGAACTGAGGCACAAACGGAAATTTGTACACCACTGTTCATAGTAGTGTTATTTATACTATAAAAACAAAGGAAACAACCTAAATGTCCATCAATGAATGAATGGGTTGAGAAATTGTGGTACATTCATACTATGGAATACCATGCACTACTCAGGAGCAGCAATTTTATATTATGTAACATCCCTGGCTTAGCCCTTCCCAATTTTAAACCATGCAGTGTTTTTTAGCTCTGTTCTGACGACTGCCTCTTGGTTCAAGTATAGGTTTCGCATTAGCACAATCAAGTGTTCTGGGATTCCCATTCTTCTCAGAGTCAGCCACAGTTTGTTAGGATCCACACAGTCAAACACCTTTGCATAGCCAATGAAACACAGATAGATATTCCTCTGGTATTCCCTGCTTTCAGCAAAGATCCATCTAACATTAGCTACAATATCCCTAGTACCATGACCAAACCCAGTCTGGACTTCTGACAGTTCTCTGATAATGTGCTGTTCCAGTTGTTTTTGGATAATCTTCAGTAGAATCTTGCTTGCATATGAAATCAATGACACTCTTCTGTAGTTTCCACACTCAGTTGGGTCACCTTTCTTTGGAACGGGAACAAATATAGATCTCTTCCAGTCAGTTGGCCAAGTGGTTGTTCTCCAGATTTCTTGACACAAATTGGTGAGCATGTCCAGGGCAGCATCTGTTAGCTGAAATATGTCATCTATTCCTGGGGCCTTATTTTTTGTATTTACTTCAAAGCAGCTTGAACTTCTTCCTTCATCACCATAGGCTCTTGCTCATATGTTGTTTCACGAAATTCTTCTGTCTGCCAATTCCTTTGGATACAGTGACTCAGTGTATTCTTTCCATCTTCTTTTAATACTTCCTGGATCATTTCATATTCTTCCTAAGGCATCCTTGATTATAGCAACTCGAGGTTTGAATTTGTTCTTCAGTTCTTTTAGCTTAAGAAATGCTGAGAGAGTTAGGCCCTTTTGATTTTCTGACTCCAGCTCCTTGCGCATTTCATTGTAATATTTTACTTTGTTATCCTGTGTTGCCTTTTGAAATCTTCTGTTTAGCTCTTTAGTATCTTGAATTCTTCCTTGTGCTTTTGTTTCTCTGTGCTCCAGTGCAATATTTAGAGTTTCTTCTGACATCCATTTTGGTCTTTTCTTCCTCTTCTGTCTTTGTAATGAACATTTGCACTCTTCTTGCAACACATTTGGTCTTTGCTGATTTGTGTTTAAGGCTATGTAGAACAGATCATCCAGGAGGGTAGGCTCTATGAGGAGAAATGCGGCATCAGGATTGGTGGAAGATCTGTCAACAATCTGCGTTATGCAGATGACACAACCCTGCTTTCTGAAACTGAGGAGGACCTGAAGCGCTTGCTCCAGAGGGTCAGGGACTGCAGCCTTCAGTATGGATTGAGGCTCAATGTCAAGAAGACAAAGATTGTCACAACTGGACCAATTGGCAGCATCAGGATGAATGGTGAAGAGATTGAGATTGTTCACAGCTTTAGTCAGCTTGGCTCCACAGTCAACACTCTTGGCACCAGTAGCCAGGAAATTAAAAGGCACATTGCAATGGGAAAGTCTTCTGTGAGAGACCTCTTTAATGTACTGTAGAGCAATGGTGTCACTCTGGAGACTAAAGTGTGTCTGATACAGGCCATGGTCTTTGCAATCACTTGTTATGCATCAGAGAGTTGGACAATGACTAGGGAGGATAGAAGAAGAATTGATGCCTTTGAGCTTTGGTGTTGGAGAAGAGTATTGAGGGTACCATGGACTGCTATGAAAACAAACAGACTAATCCTGGAGAGGGTTAAACCAAGCTGCTCCTCGGAAGCAAGAATTCTGAGGCTTCGTCTGACTTACTTTGGACATGTTGTAAGGAGAGACCGGTCTTTAGAGAGGGACATCATGCTTGGGAGGGTGGAGGGCAGGCACAGGAAGGGAAGGCCCTCTATGATGTGGACTGATTCAGTGACTGGGGTAATCAGGATGGGTGTGTCAGAGACAGTGTGATTGGCACAGGACAGAGCAGGCTTTAGGGCTGTTGTACATAGGGTCGCTATGAGTTGCCAGCGACTCAACAGCACATAACAACAACATGGGAGAGGATTCAGCAAACTCAGAGTTCTAAGGGTAAATATAGCACAAGACCATCATTATAAAGATAGAGTGATAATGTATAAAAATCCAAAGAGGGAAGGGGAGAAGGCAGGGGCGGCTGAGGCTGAGCATGTGGGTAATCACAGGGTTGCAGAGTTTGGTGGGTGGAGGGAGGGGGTGAAGAAATTAGAAAAGATCCATTTGGCACCTGAAAAGATGAGGCAGTGGTAGGCCTAGATTGGTGGTGATTCATTTTATAAAACATAATGTTTTAGAATGATTGTATGAAAAACAATGTAAAAAAATTAGACTTATATATGTATATTGTTGTTCTTAGGTGCTGTCTTGTAGAGTACAACTCACAGCACCCCTATGAACAGTAGATCTCAACCCTGTCCTATCCTGTGCCATGCTCACACTTCCTGACACACTAAAGCCCATTGTGACAGTCACCATGTCAATCTGCCTGGTTGAGGGTCTTCCTCTCCTTCGCTCCCCCTCCTCCCTTCCAAGTATCATATCCCTCTACAGGGATAGCCTCTCCAAGCAACATGCCCAAAGTATATGAGGTGAAGCCTCATCATTCTTGCCTTCAAAAAGCATTTTGGCGGCACCATCTCCAAGACATACCTGTTTGTTCTTCTCCAACACCACAGTTCAAAGATATCAATTCTTTTTCTGTCATCCTTATTTATTGTCCAGCTCTCAGATGCGTAGCAAGTACTTAGAAAGACCATGGCCTGAATCAGACACACCTTAGTCCTCAAACTGACATCATTACTCCACAATAATTTGAAAAGGCTCCTAACAGCATATTTTCTCAATGCAGTGCATCTCCTTATTTCCTGACTGCTGGTACCAAGACTGTTAATTGTGTATCCAAGTAATATGAAGCTATTGACAGTTTCAATCTCTTCTCCATCCATTATGATGTTATATATCAGTCCAGTGGTACATTGGGGTGTGTGTGTGTGTGTGTGTGTGTGTGTGTTGATTACTTAACTACAATTGAAGATCAACCTCAACTTCATTGTGTTGGGGTTGGAACCTGTTCGTGGTTGACCCTTCACTGAGTCTTCTGAGGCTGTAAATCTCTTGGGAAGAGATTGCCCATCTTTCTCATGTGGAGCTCCTGGTGGATTTGAACCAACAGGAGGCATATGTCTGGATTAGTAACAATTCCCTAAGGACTAAGCCACCAGAGCACCTCTACAGTGAGGACAGTGGAGGAAAATAAAGGTAATTCCTAGCACATGAGCCTTGTAATTGGGTTCTTTTTCTGGAAATTTCAGGGAAAAGAAATTACTCAGGAGGGTAGGAAGAGGGTAATAAAAAGTGTGCTTGGACATTTATGCTGCTAAGTTATTTAAGTGGAGCTGTAGTGCAAGCAGCTAGGCTTGTGGGATCACTCTGTAGAGCTCCAGCTACGAAGGCCATCTGCTTGGATGTGGCAGCTGGCATCACAGGAGTAAAAGGCATTGTCAGGGAAGCAATTATAAATAGAAGACATAGCCAAGGCATTAGTAAATGCCTGCTTCCAAGGGGAGCCTGCAATAAATAGAGCTAGAAAGAGATTTCAGAAGCAAAAGAAGAAGAATAGAATTGGTTTAATTTAGGAGAGATCAAGGAAAATGGAAGTGTACTGGTTTGGGTAATTTGAAGGACACAGGAATGGGGAAATAGGATAACTGATAAGGTCAGAGATTTGAAGATGATAAGATGTTATTGTCTTTGAAGGTCACATCTGGACCCACTCACTGAAATAAGGCAATTACTAAAGGATAAATGTTGTATGATCTCATTTATATGAAATCTTTTAAAAAATCCGCTGCCATTCAGTTGATGCTAACATACAGCAATTCTAGAATACACAATGAGGGAGTGTTGGTGGCCTAGTGGTAAGAAGCTGCACTGCAATCCCAAAGGCAGGTGGTTTGAATCTACCAGCTGCTGTGTGGAGAAGGATGAGCAATGTCCTCCCCTGTGATTTACTGTCTCTGAAAACCAGCTGGAGGTCAGCTATGGGTTGATTCTGACTCTACAGCACAACAACAGCATAAACTAGAATAGAACTGCCCCACCAGCTTTCCAGGCAGTAAATCCTTACTGATGCAGGCTGCCTTGTCTTTCTCCTATGGCACAGCTGAGAGGTTCAAACCACTGATTTTTGGCTAGCAACATAATGGATCTTACCTTCCATGCCACTAGAGCTCTCGTGAAATGTTCAGAAAAGTGGAATATATTGGGAACCACGTTTATTAGAGCAGTCACTCGGGTGAGGAAAGACTAGGAAAGAGGGGCTATTACTTAGGGGCCACTGAGTTTCTGATGACTATGTTGAGAAAATACGAAAACAATTAGTGATGATTGTCCAACAGGATGAACACAATTGAAAGCATTGAATTATAAGCCTAAAATGTTAAAATGCTGACCTTTTATACATACATATATATATATACACACACATACATCTATATATCTCTATGTGGTGCATGTGTGTGTCTATACAGACAAACACATATCCTCTTCTTTGCTGTAGAGTCATAGCTGTAGCTCAGAGCTGTCTCTTGTTGTTGTTGTGACCCATAGCTGACCCTCTGGGGGGTTTTCAGAGATGGTTAATCTCACGGGAGGAGATTGCACATCCTTCTCCCACAGAGCAGCTGGTGGCCTTTGGGATTGCAGTGCAGCTTCTTGCTACTTGGCAAACAGAGCTGTCCCTAAAGGTTGTAAATTGAGTGGCAAGAAGCTGTGCTGCAATCCTGAAGGAGCACATTTCAAATCCACCAGCTGTTCTGCGGAAGAACGGCAGGCAAACTCTTCCTGTGCAATTAACTGCCTCTGAAAATGCACTGGAGGGTCAGCTAGGGGTCAGGTCCAACTCAACAAGTCACACAGGATGAGATTAAGAGACTGCTCTCATTTTTCACTGGTGGAGTCGCTGGTATATGTGAACTGGCAGAGAGGCACTGAATTCGGGTTGGCAGCACACCTCCCTACAATCTGTGCCATTAGATATGCAGGCAGATCCCAAATGCCCACTATTCACATGTGACTTTTTATGAAGTTGGTAGGTGTTATTGGGTTGAGTCTAATGCATTGTAACCTCATGCATAATAGATTGAAACTCCACTAGGTTTGCCATCTCCACAATCTCTGCTATGCTCATTGTTGAAGTCACTGTGTTGTTCTATTAAAAGCCCTCTTCTCCTTTGCTGACCTTAATTTTTCCAAGCACAATGTACTTTTCCAAGGACTGGGCTCTTGATAACATTCTCGAAGAATGTGCAACAAAGTTTCACTATCCTTACCTCTAAGGATCAGTTTATTCAGGATAGATTTGCTTGTTTTTTTGACAGTCCAGGGTACATTCAACACTCTTTGCCATTATCACAATTCAAAGGCGTCAATTTCTTCTTCTTTGGGCTTCCTATTCACTGGAAAACAAAGCCAAGCCTTAACTGCAATACTTAGAGATGCTATGGGCAAAACCTTGAATGATCCAGGAATCATCAATAGAAGGTGGAAGAAATACACAGAATCATTGTACCAAAAAGAATTGGCCAACACTGAAATCTTTCACGATTTCTTGGTGATATGCTCAAGAGTTTCTCCAGGGGTTCCTTCCACAGATGTAGTCGATCTGATTCCTATGCATACCATCAGGTGAAGTCCATGTGTATAACCTGCGTTTGTGTCTCTTAT
>NW_006400104.1:1896817-1904410 GCF_000299155.1 Elephantulus edwardii | reverse complement strand
GGTCGCTATGAGTCGGAAACGACTTGAAGGCACATAACAACAACAACAATGCTCAAGAGTCAAGAGTGATGAAGTCAAGAGTCAAAAGTGATGAAGAAATTCAAGCTGCACTGAAGATACTAGCAAAATAAAGCCCCAGGAATTAATGGGATACCAACTGACAGATGCAGTCTTGAACATGCTCACTAGTGTAGCCTAAGAAACGTGAAAGGCAGCTGACTGGCCAACTGACTGGAAGAGATGTCTATTTGTTCCTATTTCCAAGAAAGGTGATACAATAGAATGTGGAAAATATTGAGCAACAGCATTATATCAATATCATATGCAAGCAAAAACTGCTGAGGATCAAACACAGCTAGAACAGTAAGTACATAGACAGATAACTGCCAGTTGTTCGAGATGGATTTAGAAGAGGCCAGGCACCAGGGATATCATTGCTGATGTCAGATGAATCTTGGCTGGAAGCAAAGACTACCAGAGTAATGTCTAGTAGTATTTCATTTGACTGTGTGGATCATTACAAATTATGACTAACAATGAGAAGAATGGGCATCCCAGAATACTTAATTGTGGTTGTGTGAAATGTATGCCTAGACCAAGAAGTTCTTGTGTGAACAGAGCAACGGAACCCTACATGGTTGAAAATTAAGAAAGGTGTGCATCCAGGTTGTGTGATTTCTCCATAACTAATCAATCTGTATGCTGAACAAATCATTAAAGAAGCTGGACTCTATGAAAAGAATGTTGCTTTAGGACTTGAGAAAGATTCATTAATAACTTTCATTATGCTGATGACACATCCTTGCTTGCTGAAAGGAGAGAGCTTAAAGTGCTTGCTGCAGAAGAACAAAGAATACACCCTTCAAAATGGATTGCCTCTCAATGTCAAGAAAACAAATATTCTTACCAATAGACCATCTGGCAACATCATGAAAATGGGGGAAAGATTGAAACTGTAAAATACTTCATCTTCTTTGGATCCACAATCAACACACTTGGTACCAGTAATCAGGAGATCAGGAGGTTCATTTTACAGGAAAAGTGTGCAATTAGAGACCTTTCCAAATTATTGAGGAGCAGTGATGTCAGTTTGAGGACTAAGATGTGCCTAATTTAGGCCATGGTCTTTTCAATTACTTGTTCTGCATTTGAGAGCTGGATAATGAATAAAGATGGCAGAAGAAGAATTGATGCTTTTATGCTGTGATGCTGGAGTACTGAATACCCATGGGTTACCCAAAGAACAAACAGATACGATTCGAGAAGGCACAGCCAGAGTGTAACATTAAAAAAAAAAGTTTCTTCTCAAATATTTAGGCAAGTTGCTATGAGAGGCTATTCCTTGGAGAGGAATATCATGCTTGATAAGGTGGAAAGATGGTGAAGGAGAGGAAAACCCTCAACCAGGTGGATTGACTCAGAGACTTCAGCAATGAATGTGAGTGTGTCAGAGATTGTGAGGTTGGCACAGGATAGGACAGGATTGTGAACTGCTGTTTACAGAGTTGCTATGAGATGTCCTTGACTCAATGGCACCTAATAGTAACATTCATTGTCCAACTCTCACATGCATATGATGCAATTGAATATCGCAGCTTAGTCAAGTGCATATTTTAAGGAAAACTAATAAAATTTAAGAAGAGTTCTGGTGGCGTGGTATATAGCAAGTTGAGCTGCTAACCCATTTGAATTCACCACCTCAGACATTTGATGGAGGGTAGCTATGAGACAGAAACTAATTTGGAAGTAGTGAGTTTGAGGGTATATTTTGAAGAAAAAGTAGATAAAATTAAAAATTCAGTCTCTAAGTGCACTAACTCAGTCTCATAAAGACAAATATTGTATAAGGCCATTATTGTAGAATGAGTAAGAAATCCAAGGAGGGGAGGGAGGGTGTTTAATCATATGGTCACACAGTTTGATGGGTGGAGGGAGGAGTGGATAAAGGAAAGGGAAAGATCCGGTGTGAAAAACAATGTATACAGATTTTGTAAGTAAACCAGTTTAAATTATAAAAAATCAGTTTCTGGATCACACAAGCCACATTTCAGAGAACTTTAGTGGTCTAGTGAGTAAGAAGCTACATTGCCAAACTAAAGGCACATGATTCGCATCTACCAGCTGCTCCACTCTCCTACATGGGAGAAAGATGGCAGTCTCCTCTTGTGCAATTTATAGCCTCTGAAAACCACTGGAAGTTCAGTTATGAGTTGGTTCCAACTTGATGACAGCGAGTAGAGTTGAGTTGAATAGCTACAAATTTTTACTATATTGTACAACACAGATAAGGAACATCTCCATCATTACAGAAAGCCATGTTGTATAGCCTTGAGCTAGCACATGAGTCAGGAAATGATTTTTGTAAAGGATCAAATAGTAAATATTTTCTGCTTTATGAACTATACATTCTCTGTCCCACTTATTCAGCTTTGCGATTGTTAATCAAAAGCAGTTACAGAAAATGCATAAAGCAATTGGTGTGTCTATGTTCCAAATAAATTTTATTTATGGACAATGGCATTTAGAATTAATATAGTTTTTACATTGCATAATTTTATTATTATTATTTTTCTTTAATCCAAGCTACTTAAGATCTAATATCCCTTATTATTAGCTTGTGTACCATTCAAAAGGAGGCCAAAAGTCAGATTTGGCCAATAGGATGTAGTTTCCTATCTCCTTTAGTGAAAAACATTCTGGATACCAGAAACAAAGTAAGCATTAGACTACTACTTGGCGGAACAAGAGTAAAAGTATAAAATGAATATTGATCAGCCCTGAAATCCATCTGCTCTTCTTCCTCCGGACTGGTAATGCAAGCCAGATAAAAATGCACATAAAAATTACATGAGCTGTGGTTAGAATGTAAAAAGAGAAGCTGTTCACATACAATGATGAAAAGGAAATTTTGATGTGCAGAGTTGATATTAATATGTTAGAACCTCAGCTTGTGACTAGGTAACTAGATTTGTTGCCTTATAAAAGATCAGATTAGAGGTTCACTGAAAATAATTTCCATATTGAGTCCAATTTTCCAAAATAACATTTACCATACAAATCATTAATCATCCCAAGATTTTACAAGGCCCTCAAGGAAAATGAAGTGAGACAATACAGAGCTCCCCTTTTTGTAAGGCATTGGTAGGAATGAATTTCTTCTCATCTGCCAACTCTCAGCAATTTGCAATAACTGATTAAACTCTGAGATGAAGAGTGCAGTAATTCACTCTTAGTGTTTGCACTTGGTGAAGGTATAGAAAATAGGGAGTGATATCTATTATTCCTTAATGTATAAACAGGGAACGTGGGAGAAAAACTGGGTTTTGAAGTAATTACAGATTTGACTTCCCCATCCATGAACCACACTTTTTCTCCTAAATCTTTTACTGAAAAAAAAACCAAACAAAAAACGTGTACAAAAGAAAGATAATACTAATATCAAGGTGGTTTGTTTAGTTTTTTTTCCTCTTGCTAATCTTACCTTTCCATCCTAATTGCTGCACCATAAATACTTTGCATTTTAAAACTTTCTAAAGTGTACTAATAATGCAAAATCAGACTGGGCTATTTTAGAAAGAATGCAAAAATGATTGATTTTAAAATGTCCATTAGCTGCATTGTAATCTAATAAAGCTTCTCTATTTCTATGTGTATTGCAACTTGAATTTTTTCAGGTCTTCCAACTTGAGAAATGCTGAGTTATGCCTTTTTCATTCTCGAACTCCAGTTCTTTGCATATCCATTATAATACTTTGATTGACAAAGCAAAGTATTATAATAAGGTGCCCTTTAAAATGTTCTGTTCATCGCCTTTATTTCAGCCTCTCTTTCTTTTCTTTTAGCTTCTCAACACTCTAGTACAGTTTTCAGAGTCTCTAATAAATAACATCTATTTTGGTCTTTTCCTTCTCCTCTGTTTTTTGTAATGACTTTTTGCTCTCTTCATGAATGTCATCCCATGACTCATCAGGTCTCTGATCATTTGTATTCAGAGACTCAAACCTATTCAGAGATGATTTTTATAATCAGGTGCGATAGACCCAAAGCTGTACTTTGGTTCTTGAGGGCTTTTTCTTCTCATTTTCTTCAACTTCAATTTGAACTTGCAAATAAGTAATTAATGGTCTAATCTGCAATCAATACCTGGCCTAATTTTCACGATATTGAGCTTCTCCAATGGCTCATTGCACAGATGTCAGCCCATCAGGTGAAGTCCATATGTACAGCTGTCATCTCTGTTACTTTAAAAAGATATTTGCTATTAAGAAATCACTGCATGTACAAAATGCAATCATTTTATATCCAGTTTCATTTCTGTCCTCAAGTGCATAATTTCCAACTACAGTAGTTTCTTCTGCTTTGTTACCAACTTTTGCATTTCAGTCATCAGTTACTATTAATGCATCTTGCCTGTATGTTTGGCCAAATTCAGACTGCAAAAATTGATAGAATATCAATTAGAATATCCTCATTAGCTGTTGGTGTTATATTTTGAATATAAATTGTATTAATAGGTCTTCCTTGTATGAGTATAAATAGTATCACTTATAGCATTGAAATGGTCTTTTGACTATGAATAAACACCATTTTTCTGCAATTTTTCATCCTCAGCATAGTAGGTCATGTGATTGTCTGATTCAAAGTTGGCAGACTGAAAAAAAAATCCAAGCCTCAGTTGTAATACGGAAAGATGCTATGAGAAAATTTGTAAATGGTCCACAAAGAATTAGTTGACACTGAAAAACTTCATGAAGTACTATATGAACAAGAGCCAATGATAATGAAGGAGGAAGTTCAAGCTGCACTGAAGGAACTGGCAACAAATAAGGCCCCAGGAATCGATGGTATAGCAATTGACAAGTTCCTGTTAACAGATGCAGCCCTAGACATGTTCAGTAATCAGTGCCAGGCAATTTTGGAAGCCAGCTACCTAGCCAACTAACTAAAAAAGATACATATTTGGTCCCATTCTCAAAAAAAGTGATCCTACAGAATGTGGAAATTACTAAACAATACCCTTAATATTACCTGCAAGCAAAATATTGCTGAAGAGCATCCACAAATGGCCAGAACAGTACATTGAAAGAAATTCCAGATGTTCATGCTTAGTTTAAAAGTGGCCATGATAACAGGGGTATCATTGCTGATATCATATGGATCTTATAACCTGGAGTATCAGAAGAATGTCTATGTGTGTTTTAGTGACTGTGCAAAGGCATTTGACTGTGTGGATCATAACAAACTATGGCTAATATTGATAAGAATGGAAATCCCAAAACACTTAATTTTGCTTATATGAAACCTATACTTAGACCAAGCTATTGTCCAAATAGAGCAAGGGAACATGGCATGGTTTAGAATCAGGAAAGCTATATGTCAGGGCTATAGCCTTTCTCCATACCTACACTTAATTTTGCTTATATGAAACCTATGCTTAGACCAAGCTATTGTCCAAATAGAGCAAGGGAACATGGCATGGTTTAGAATCAGGAAAGCTATGTGTCAGGGCTATAGCCTTTCTCCATACCTATTCAATCTGTATCCTGAGTAAATAATTTGAGAAGCTGGACTTTATGAAGAAGAGTATGGCATCATGATTGGAAGAAGACTTATAAACTACATTTATGCAGATGACATGATTTTGCTTGCTGAAAGCAGTGAGGAATTGAGGTAATCGCTATGGAGGATCAAGAACTATAGCATTTTCATTATGGATTGTATCTTAACATCAAGAAAACAAGCTTCACCATTAGAATGATAAGCAACTTCATCATAAGTGGAGAAAAGATTGAAATTGTCAACTATTTAATCTTGTTTGGGTCCATAATCAATATCCTTGGTATGAACGGTCAGGAAATTGGAGACATAGCATTGAGTCCACTTTCAGCAATATATCCAAAATCCTGAAGTGCAATGATGTCAGTCTACGTGTCTGATTCAAGCCAAAGTTTTTCCTGTTACCTGCTATGCATCTGAGAATGATGAATGACATGAGAAGAATTGATACCTTTGAGTTGTGGTGTTGGAGAAGAGTACGGAATGCCCTGTGGACTAGGAAAAGAAATAGGTTGTCAAGTGAAATCAGAGTGCGGCTTGGAGGCAAGGATGGTAAGGCTTCATCTCATATACTTTGGGCATATTTCTAGGAGAGGCCATTCTTTGGAAATGGACATCATGCTTGGACATTAATGAAAGAAAGACCCTCAACAAGATGGATTGACACAATGACTGTAGCAATGTGGAGCTTAAGTACGTCAGAGATGATGAATATGTCTCAGAGTAGGACAGGAGTCCGATATGTTGTTCATAAGGTCTCTCTGAGTTGTACTCAACTTGAGGGCACCTACCAACAACTTTTCTATGTGAAAGTTTGAAGACACAATAGAGAATCTTTGCATTGCTGAATATGGTTCATCCCAGGTCCAATTAGCAGTTACCATGTACTGAAAGCTGCATTCTATGTAATCATCTCTTTCTACTTCTCTAGATCCCGTACGCATATGTCTTAACTCTGTTGTTGTGTGTCAAGTAAGAACTAGCTCATAGCTGACCCTCCAGCTTATTTCCAGAGGCAGTAAATTGCATGGGAAGTGATTGCCCATCTTCTTGTGGAGCAACTGGTTGTTTCGACCACTTGCCTTTGGGATTGCAGTCCAGTTTCTTAGCATTAGGCTACCAGAGGGAGTCTTAACTCTCTATTGTTGTGGTTTTAACAAAGGAGCATTTCTTTTCTCACACTTTATGAGACTAGCAGTCCGAATTTAGGATACTGACTCTACAAGAAGGCTTTATCATTCTCAGCTCTGAAGGAAGACCTGGATTATTTTGGAGTTTTTCCTCTTGGATGATGATCATGTGGTTTGGCTTACTTACATTATAGTTGATCAGCTTTCCATGTCTCAAAATGTGACTGACTTAAGACACACTTTACCCTACACTAGTATCTCCTCACTGTTGTTGTTGTAGTTGTAGACCATAGAATCAGAACCAACCCATAGCTGACCCTCTGATGGGTTTTCAGAGGCAGTTAATCACACAGGAGGAGATTTCCCATTCTCCTATGGAGCAGCTGGTGGATTGAATCACACGCCTTAGGGATTGCAGAGCAGCTTCTTGCCAGTAGGCCATCAAGTCACCTATGACTCATAGCGACTCTACATACAAGAGTTCTGAAGTCTGCTCTATCCTGAGCCAATCTCTCTGACTCCAATACACGTATCCCCATTACCCTAGTTACTGAATCAATCCATCTCATCTGGTGTCTTTCTCTCCTGAGCGGTCCCTCCACCCTTCCAAGCATGATAATGTCCTTCTCCAAGGACCAGTCCCTCCTGGCCAGGTGCCCAAAGTATGTGAGACAGAGTTTCAGAATTCTTGCCTTCAAGGAGAGACTTGGTTTCACCCTTTCCAAGACAGAACTGTTTGTTTTCTTGGCTGTCCACGGTATGTTCAAGACTCTTCCCCACCACCACAACACAGAGGCATCCAGCTGGGTTAAAACTGCCATCCTTAGTTCCCCAGCGGTCCCGTGGATCTGTCTCTTGCTTCAACAGTGTTTGGACGGAACAGACCCGGCGACTTCCCCCCTTCCAA